>NC_059294.1:8300000-8330000 GCF_017591435.1 Portunus trituberculatus | reverse complement strand
GTATTCCTCGTGCACAAACAGTATTATCACTTTCACTAGAAGCCTACCCCGCTATCCAAACACACGGCGTTATGTTGATGAATACGAACAAAACAAGCATAGAGATAAGGAGATCCACTAGTGATGATCATGATACGCGCATTTTTCTCCCCTCCATTGCCTGCACGTGAAACAAAGCTACGGTGATAGCGAATCCGTGTCAGGGTTATACGGCCACGAGTGTTGCATAAGGTCAGGTCACATTTCATCAACTCAGGGTCAGGACACAGTCGGGGGGCGTCGCGGGGTGAGCCAGGGCGGGGCGAGACGGGCAGAACTTCCTTCCCTCGCTCTCACCTGTGTTCCTCGTGACCTTGTGTTGTCCGGAACTGTGTCCAGGAACTGAGGATGCCGGCCACTTCTTCCCCTGGTTAAGGTGTTAAGGTGATAGGCCTGATAAAGGTGACGTGGACTCTCACCAGTACACTGAAGGCCACACACTTGTTGTCTCCCTCCCTGCAACACCTGTCATACTCCCCTATCCCTGCCTGAGTAGTGTTCACTTTTAAGGTAACGCTTTTTTTTTGTATATACCAGGATGAGATTCCCTTTTACACTGGTATGAGTGAGGACGACAGGTGGATATAGGCATAGAGTTTTACACAGAAACTGGTCACGTGTAGGCCTGATAACATCCTGCAGCTTCCCTTATTTTTGTACGTTATTATATTCTAAGAGTCACCGAAACTGGACAGAAAGCATCGTCTCGCTCATAAGGGGAGTTTCGTGACACTTCCCCAGGTAACTTTGGACCAGATGTCTCTTGTGGGGACTGGCACCTCTAGTGTTAATCTTTCATCTCATTTCGTTGCCCTTGACCAGAGACCTTCTTACATAATGAAATATGAATAAAATACAAAGGAGGGATTCCCAGTTCCTTGCTCCACCCGTTACAAATTATTACGATGTGCAGGGAACACTTCAGTCCTGCGGCGGGGCGTGCAACCCGGCCGTTTTGTCCCGCCACATTGGACAGGGATGCCTTGCACTGAGTGACGGTGTTTTGTAGTGAAGTGAAGCATGCACTTGTAACTAGCGGTATGTGGCTTAGGTTGCAATGTCTTGGGCTCACAGCGTCTCCTTACCGGCTAACCTAACTAGTGCACGTGACCTGGGCACCAATGAAGCTCACATGGCTACCTCGCTCCCTTCTGCACTGCCTCCACACTCACAAGGTTAGGGTGAAGCAACAAGCCTTGTCACTACAGCACTTCCCAAGCGTGCGTACCTTATCATTAGATTAAGTTGCAACACACCTCGTCTGTGAAGTGACAAGCTATGCTGACCTGACCCATGGGAGCATCTTACGACTCTATGTAAATGCCTGAGCCTCCCGTGCCGCTGCGACGCTATACGGCAACGCGGTTATGGCGACACATGAACAAGTTAACGCAGCGCCACGTAAACATGCAATCGCAGCGCATCAACTTAACCAGTCTATCTATTTATCAATCATTTTTCCCACGCAAGACAAGGAAGGTCACGCAGCCTTTGACAGCCTTTTTTTTTATGTTATGGCCTATAGCGCCTGTACGTATATTTGAAGAGTATGTATGGGAAGCGCGCTGTTCAGCTCCCACCCATTAGTGGAGCAGGCAATTTTATTTATAGTGGTACCCATATTAGGGCCCATATCACCACCCAAGCGCATCTTTGGTGTAACCACCTAGAACCTGGGTATCATGGTGACATGTAGGTAACTTTAAACCACTCGACAAAGGCGGTACATGGTGGGATTCGAACCTACGTGTGGATCCCGATCCCACGCTCACCACCTTATCCACCTGTTATCAGTCTCCTATTTTGGTTCCAAGGCACCTGATTGGACTTAGCTTGGGTGTCATTACCGACACGCAGTCAAAGAAAGAAAAAGCAACGTGAGCTTGACACAATTACGCTATCGACCTGATAAAATAATAAGTGATTGATACTCAGATACGCGAACCAGCCATCATCCTTCGCCCCGAGCCGCCCCTCTGCCGCTCCACACGTCCACGCCACACACGGCACAGGTGCTGCCCTCGCCCACTGTGTGATCAGGACAGGCTGAGTTTTGATGCCAAGGATACACGCATGAATGATGGTCACCTGCCATCCCCTAAGCGCCCTGCCGCCCCCATGCACCCGCCGTCAGTCCTCGTACACCACGTGTTGTTACACTTTCACTGCCCCTAAATGTTGCGACGGAAGGAATAAATCAATCTTACCACTCAAGATAGCTGTACTGGCAAAGAGAAAGCATATATATATATATATATATATATATATATATATATATATATATATATATATATATATATATATATATATATATATATATATATATATATATATATATATATATATTCTTGTAGGCAGACGAGGTTGAAAGCTATAGAGCATTCTCCTTTGTTTAACTTTTTGTGTACGGTTTCTATGTGCCGTACTGTGTTTCTGTCTTTTTCTCTTAGTTGGTGAAGGGCGAATGCCCTAAACGCTACCTAACATCTACCATCAGCGCATACGTGAGGCGAGCCCTCACGCACTGTTCTACATGGGCAGAAACACACCAAGAACTAGAGCGAGTCACCCAAGTCCTTGTCAACAATGGATACTCAAACACTCACGTATCCCAAACCATAAAGAATTACTTAGATAGATGGCACAACCAGCAAGACACACCGAGGGAAGAAGAAAAGATCAAACTATATTACCGAGGATACATGTCCACCGACTACAGAACAGAAGAGAAAGTTATGAAGGACATCATATACAAGAATGTTGCACCTACCGACGAAAATACCAGAATCACCCTCACCATCTACTACAAATCAAGAAAAACAAGCCAACTCCTACTCCGCAACCGACCTGCTGACTACAAGACGCCCTTGCAAGAGGATCATGTCATCTACCAACACACCTGCAACAGCAAGGAATGTGGACCTTGCTCATACATTGGGATGACACGAACCACACTTTCAAGACGTCTGACATGTCACCTTAGCAGTGGAGCAATCAAGCAACACTACAGTGGAAGAAATCACAACCAAATCACTCGCCAGAACCTTGTGGACAACACCGTCATCCTAGACAGAGAAAACGACCCCCGAAGACTATTTTTCCTCGAAGCCATCTATATCAACATAATGCAGCCATCCATCAACATTCAAACAGAGAACCTACAAATCCTCCCCACTCTGAAACGACGAGCAGCCAACCAGCGCGTAGACCAGACACACAGAGCCACCTAACTAATCCAGCCAATCACAGCGCAGCGCTGCGCATCACCTACCTACTCTGACCCAACGGAAACATATATAAGACGCGCACATGCCTCACACAATTTTTTTTTTTTTGTGAGTCTTGTCCATCGGACAAGTCTCTAACTCCTCCATCCACTTGCCATTCACACTCTAGAGGGCTCTACATAGCCCTGCTGGGATACCAGCAAAAATAAAACAACAACAACAACCTCACACAACCACAGCCTGAAGATGGAAAGAGATATCTCCGAAACGTCGCTGACCTTTAGCCAACTGCTTCACCAACTAAGAGAAAAAGACAGAAACACAGTACGGCACATAGAAACCGTACACGAAAAGTTAAACAAAGGAGAATGCTCTATAGCTTTCAACCTCGTCTGCCTACAAGAAAATATCCTCCCTGGCTATACAAACATATATATATATATATATATATATATATATATATATATATATATATATATATATATATATATATATACACACACACACACACATGGTGGGGGGATGCTGCTGCGACAGCTCTCCGAGGCTCCACCACCAAGCATCCGTCCTTCTCTAAGGTATGCAAGTGGCTGCTTCCATCACCACTACAACACACCAAAGCTCAGCTATTCCATGGCGGCCAGGTGGACCGCGGTGGCCACTTGTCTACCTCTGGTCACCTCCAGGCACACAATATCGTTTGGAGGGAGTTGGGGGACGAATGGCGGTAGGCTGTGGCACAGCCTCACCTACAAACATCCGTGACAATCTTTGTGGTGTTCCTTTCAGTGCAGACCAAAGACGTGACGCCCCCCGTGTGATGGCACCCTCAAGTTCATCAGAACAGTCTTGCAGGGGACAGCACATCGTGGATCGTTATGTTCTGAAGGAGGGCGTCGTGGTGCCCAACAGCCTCACCTCGTCGGCATCCCTGGCGAGACAAACTCACCTCCACCATGCTGTTTTGATACTGATCCATCTTTACTTTTTTGTTGTTCACGAGGTGGCAGCAACTGCCCGGTGATGCACTGGTCCAGATCCAGTTCTTAAAGAGTAGTGAGTCTCCTCGTGAGGGTCTGCCAAGACCATCTATAGGACAACTTCATCTTCCTAACGGCCACCAGTGCGAGTGAGGGGCACACACCACTGTTAATTACAGCGTGGTATCCGGTGCACTGTGATAGCAGGCGTGCTAGAAGTCAACCCACAGAGTTATGACCGTCATGCGAGGCGTAACGAGGCAAAATGTTATGCAAGTAAATCATCGTTGATAGCTACATATTCCAAAATTCATAACTCTCAATTGCAATTCCTGGCACTTGTTCACAAATCACTTCTGTTGTCGCTCCTAACAACATGAGTTCCCAGCCAGATGGTGGTGCTGAACAAAACTGCGTATATAACAAGAGATGCTACAAGGTACGTGAAGAGTATTAAAGGGAAAGGGGAGATAACCAAGTGTCTGTAACTCTTTTCCTAGGGCAAGAGCATAAAAGAAACTGTTAAAAACCACTAGGCCTACACGTGACAGTCGCTACATAATACATACAAGTATATAATACCCATTTACTCACCACTAACTAGACTATTATCGAGTCAATCCCAGTCATGTATACCATCCTGCTTAAGAATCAATATCTTCGTGCTTGAATAACAACAAAAGCCATGCCAGCGAGGACGACGAGGTGATCAGATCAATATCACTAGAAACAAACAGTATTGCTTAAATAATCTTATAATCTTCAGAAAAATAATAAAGTTCCAATTTACAAGAGAAAACACAAAACAGCGAAGCATTTACCAGAAAGACGTGCTTATTATTATTTTCCTTCCAAGCAAAGTCATGGATAAAAAAAATAATAATAATAGTTTCACAATATGAAGAAAAGAAAAAATAATCAAGCGAAACAAAAAAACAAACTCTGTAATCATTTGTTGCGCTTAAAAATAATTTGATATCATGGGCGATACTAAATTATTACTGATATTTAAAACCAGTATAAACTTGTTAGTGTGTGTGTGTGTGTGTGTGTGTGTGTGTGTGTGTGTGTGTGTGTGTGTGTGTGTGTGTGTGTGTGTGTGTGTGTGTGTGTGTGTGTGTGTGTGTTTTCTTCAACCTTGCGGGCAGACAGGCTTACATTCCATTGAGGTTATGTAAAGGAGAAAAAAATTAAAGCGTCAAGTATGTACGCTACTCCCACCTGTAGGTAACTGCGTATATAAGAGTATTTAACATGAGCCTGAGACGCAGATTTGGGGAGGAAGGAGGGGGAGGAGGAGGAGGAGGACGCAAAGAACTGGGTAAAGGTGTATACGAATAGCAATTTACCTGGTGTTTATTAACTCCTTAAGTACTGGGACGCATTTTTACCATGAGTTTGGGTGTGATTAGACAATGCTATTTACATTAGGAAGGGTCTATGGAGGTCGGAAGATTAATGGCCAGTCTTCACTATTCTAATTCCCACTTGAGTTTCTGAAACTGTATAAAATCACCAAATAGTAAGCAGAATGAATATGGAAACGCGTCCCAGTACTTAAGGGTTAAACTGATTGACTACGTTGTAATATTGTGAGATGGAAAAGAGGAGATATTACCATTATTGTTAGCATCGTTATTATACATCTAGTTTTGTTGAAAGGAAAATATCTATGCCAAACACATGTGAAGAACAATATTAGAAGAACAAGATGTCAGAAAACGAAGAGGATGACGATGAAAACAGACACCAAAAACGCACAGAAAGGAGAGAAAGAAAAGTTACAGCCTATTATCATGATGCCGTTACAAAGAAAAATAAATAAAGACGAAAATGGTTAAAAACTACAGGACAAGAACTCGACAGCTGAAGGAGAGTGAGAAGAGAGAAGTAAGAGAGAATGACGCAGGTAAAACGAACTGGATTCTCCAACATGTCGTATCACTGTTTTGACACGCCCTAATAGGGTTTTACTTTATTCATGACTGCAGTGACAGTTTAACTCCTGCAGTACTGGGACACATTTTTACCTTGAGATTTGTGTACGATTAGACCATTTTATTGACATTAGGAAGGGTTTATGGAGGTCAGAAGATTAATGGCCATAGTCTTCACTATTGTCATCCCGACATAAGTTTCTGAAGCTGTATAAAATCACCAAATAGTAAGCAGAGTGAATATGAAAACGTGTCATGGTACTGAAGGGGTTAAACATGATTCTACATTACCAGTGGGACGAGTACTCGTGACAACCTAATTATTCATCTCTGAAAGTCCTGAAAAGAGTACGAGGTGTTTCACAATATATATATATATATATATATATATATATATATATATATATATATATATATATATATATATATATCACAGAAAACGAGGTTCCGGAGATTAGCAGCAAGTATATCTGAGGAACACTAAAGGTTAGAAAGGTGAGACTGTTATTGTTAGGGCATGTACGGAGACCAGATGAGGTTATTCGAACATGAACTTGTATAAGAACTTCCATTAATCTCTGTTCAATCAAAATGCAGGAGAGATAGGCACCGCGATGAGGAACTAAGCCAAAGCACACACACAGCAGAGGTAACGTAACGCGCCGCCACTACAAAGACTGCACGCACCAAGGCCGCGTCAACTGGCCTCCCAACTGCACCGCCGCGGCCCTACCCGAACTAATGTCCCTCATGACGTCTCGCTACTTAGCCACACGCACACACGCACACAGACCTATAACGGTGCACCGGTGAGAGTGAAATGACTGCGTACATGCGTATAATACCAGCACATTTGGCACATATTACCGTATATTTTGCATACGTTTACATGTACATATATCAATTATTACTGTATATTTAGCACAAGTTTATGTACACTTATCACATATTACCGTATATCTACTACAGGTTTACGAATATTTAGCACAGACTTACGTACATTTAGCACAAGTTTAAGTAATTTAGCAAAGGTTTAAGTAATTTAGCAAGGGTTTAAGTACATTTAGCAAATGTTTAAGTAACAACACAGGGTTGTTTTTTTTTATGTAGGAGGGACCGCTGTCCAAGGGCAACAAAAATGCAAAAAAAAATAAAGACCCACTATGTTGCCAGCTCCTTAAAAGACATGGGAGTTAGCCAAAATTCAGGGACAATTGTCTCCACCTCTCTCTTAAAAGAAGTCAAGTAAAAGGAAGATGGAAATACAGAAGCAGGAAGGGAGTTCCAGAGTTTACTAGAGAAAGGTATGAATGATTGAGAGTACTGGTTAGCTTTTGCATTAGAGTTGGACAGAATAGGGGTGAGAGGAAGAAGAAAGCCTTGTGCAGCGAGGCCGCAGGAGGAGGGGAGGCATGCAGTTAGCAAGATCAGTAGAGCAGTTAGCATGAAAATAGGGATAAAAGATAGAAAGAGATACAAAATTTCGGCGGTGAGAGAGAGGCTGAAGACAGTCAGAGGAAGGGAGTTGATGAGACAAAAAGCTTTGATTCCACCCTATCTAATAAAGCTGTGTGAGTGGAACCCCCGCCTCCAAGCATGCGAAGAGTACTCCATATAAGGACGGATAAGGCCCTTGTACAAAGTTAGCAGTTGGAGGGGCGAGAAAAACTGGCGGAGACGCAGCAGAACGCCTAACTTCATAGAAGCTTTTAGCGAGAGATGAGATGTGAAGTTTCCATTCAGATTATGAGTAAAGAACAGACAGAGAATATTCAGTGTAGAAGAGGGAGACAGTTGAGTGTCTCTGAAGAAGGTTTAGGTACATATAGCACATATTTACGTATAATTAGCACAAATGTACGTATATCTAGCACACTTTAAGCATATTCAACGCGTATATGCCTAGAGAGAGAGAAAAAAAAAGGAACTAATAAAAAAATCTTTAAAAAATCCCGGATACCAATACAACAAGCTAACTAGGAAACAAACTCAAACATGAATAAATAGTAAGAAATATCATATCACCTCTACACTTGTACACTTAGGAAGAAGAAACACCGGAAATAGCGACCAAATTAACACAAAATAATAAAAAAAAAGGAGGAAGGAGGAAAAGTACGGTATAGTTAGGAAGACGGAACAGCGGAAGTGCATCATTAGATACAAAAAATAGAGGTAAAGAGGGAGAGGGGATGGGGGGAGACGGAGGGAGGGAGAGGGCAGACTGGGAGTGGATAGTGGACAAAGTAAATATCAACCCACTACTGAAGAACCAGAAAGGCCAAGAACTCACCTCAAGAAAATGTAGAAAAAAAAGGGATAAAACCAACAGCGCGACGCCACGGACCGCAACGACAAAGAAGGGAAAATATGATCAAAATAATGGGTAGTAGGTATTGTCCTTAGAGATATATGAAAAAAAAAGGGCTGGGAAGAAATTAATATCCATCATCTTTAAAAACAATATAAAAAGTCCCAAGTGGCTCAGGTGACACGAGAACAAAAGAATTCCGTAACAGGAATAATGATAATAAACAGGTATTGTCCTTAAGAATATGAACAAAAAACTGCAAAAAAATATAAAATTCAGTGCCCTACAAATTGCAGGTTTAACCCCTTCAATACTGGAACACATTTTTTACCTTGAGATTTATGTACAATTAGACCATTTTATTAACATTTTGGAAGGGTTTATGGAGGTCAGAAGATTAATAGCCACAGTCTTCACTATTCTAATCCCCCACATAAGTTTCTGAAGCTGTATAAAATCACCAAATAGTAACCAGAATGAATATGGAAATGCATCATGGTACCTAAGGGGTTAAAATAATAATCATCAGAGGGTCAGTTGATTAAGGCCACTCGATAACAAAAGTGAAGTTATGTCAAGAAAAAGACAGTAAATAAGTCTAAATGTCCTTAAAATATATATAAAAATGCGAAAAAAATATTCAGTTTCGTATAATATAGTTTGACGTCATACATACAAAAATTATTAATTAGTAAAGACCAAAAGAGGAGCTATACATAAAAAGAACTGATAAGCAGGTATAGGAGATGGCAAACGGGTTACTTGCATATCAGTAGACCTTTTTTTTTTCGTTTAAATCGTTTTTGTTGCCTTTGGCCAGTTTTTTCCCTCTTACTTAGAAAAAAATATAAATAAATAAAAATGAATATTCAAAACCTTACACATAAAAAAAAAAATAATGAGTAAAGTCAATTAATTGAGACAATACGATAACAAAAAGCAATATAAAAAAGATAATAATAAACATCACTCCTGAAAACAAAATACGCAGCTTATCAGTTTTCGGAATAAGTAAATAAAAAAAAAGTCAATTAACCAAAGCGACACAAAAAAAAGAAAGAAAAAAAAAAAAAAGATAATAATAAACAAGTATCGTCCCTAGGAGCAATATACGAGAAAATAAATAAAGGAAATACGCAGCACATTATATACATAAGTTTTCGGAATATGTATATAAAAAAAAAAAAGGCAATTAACCAAAGCGACACAATGGCCCTGGAACATTCGCCTCACCTGGCCAAACATTAGGTAGGTGCACAGGTGTCCCGCCAAGGTAAGTGTTAATGTCAGAAGTGTCGCAGAGGATTCCCACCTGCCCAAACGCCCTTCAAGCATGCCCTCCCTCCCTCTCTCCCTCCCTCCTCCTCCTCCTACCTGCACTCCTCCACCCCGCCAGAAACACTTAATCAATACCTGCAAAACCTGGTTACTCGTTTGTATGTATGTATGTGAGACTAGTGGTTAAATATGGTGGTGGTGGTGGTGGTGGTGGTGGTGGTGGTGGTGGTGGTGGTGGTGGTGGTGGTGGTGGTGGTGGTGGTGGTGGTGGTGGTGGTGGTGGTGGTGGTGGTGGTGGTGGTGGTGGTGGTGATGATGATGATGATGATGATGATGATGATGATGATGATGATGATGATGGAGGTGGTGGTGGTGGTGGTGGTGGTGGTGGTGGTGGTGGTGGTGGTGGTGGTGGTGGTGATGATGATGATGATGATGATGATGATGATGATGATGATGATGATGATGATGATGGTGGTGGTGGTGGTGGTGGTGGTGGTGGTAACAACAACAACAACAACAACAACAACAACAACAACAACAACAACAACAACAACAACAACAACAACAACAACAACAGCAAAGGTATTTTTTCATTATTCGATAGTGATAGCTCAGGATTCTGCAACATTAAAGATAAAAGAAAAAAAACATGGGAAACAACTGAGGAAGCAAAACGTTTCCAAATATATTAACATCTCTCTCTCTCTCTCTCTCTCTCTCTCTCTCTCTCTCTCTCTCTCTCTCTCTCTCTCTCTCTCTCTCTCTCTCTCTCTAGCAACTCTTATTACAAACAATACCACTCAATGCATTTTTTTTATATAAGGGTAACTCTTCCTTATAAATTTACCATTGGAGAAGGAATGCATTTAATACCTACCCACCTGTGACTCCCTCCCTCCCTCCCTTCTCTCCTCTCGCTCCTTTCCTCCATCACCTACATACAATACATACTCAACTGGAAGCGTCAGCACAGCCTCCACCCATCCATTGACGTGTACCAGCAGCATGCGTGGATCAAAACAACGCCTCCACCAAGCTGCCACCTGAAGGCCTACCGGGTTCTTGCAGCTTATGATGTTCTGTTGTTGTTTACGTTCATTCGTCACCTAATATGACGTTGTCAGGCCTTCTCCTATATACTTCAACACCTTTCCTTCCTTCCTTGTCCACATATTGAGACAGTTTTTTCTTCATTTACACCATATATACCTTCCCTCTCTATTTCTTTCTCGCTTCATCTTCACCCCTCCAAGCATTTCCCAACGTGTATTCCTAAACCTCACCACTCCCTGCCTCTCTTATACCTTCCTTCCTTCTTTGTCCACTTATGGAGTCAGTTTTTCCTCATTTACACCATATATACCTACCTTCTCTCTCTCTCTCTCTCTCTCTCTCTCTCTCTCTCTCTCTCTCTCTCTCTCTCTCTCTCACTTCATCTTCACCCTTCCAAGCATTTGCCAACGCCTACTCCCTAACCTCGCCACTCCTTGCCTCACCACTCCTAGTATAAACTCCGTGACTCTCCCTTTCTTGTTCCCAGCATTCCCGTCACTTCTAAAGTATTCATAACATTCAAGCTTTTCAACACCCTATTTTTTTCTTTTTATCTCCCATTATATAAAATCCCATTCACTAACTCCTTCACCACCTCTTAGCGCATTTTAACTCCCTACCTTCCTTCCTTCCTCCACCACCCCTTCCATCATCTCAACTTCCTAACTCACTTCTTTTCTCATCTCCTCCATCACTCCTAGTGTCTCATATCACAACTTTCCCTCACTTTCTTCCTTATTCATCTTTCATCACAGTTTCCATAATCGTAACTTGCATATTCACTCCTTCCTTTACTTCTCCAAACATCACATATCACTCTCTCTCTCTCTCTCTCTCTCTCTCTCTCTCTCTCCTCCTTCGGTAGTGAGTCACCCGCCGCCCAGCCTCCGTTAAGCCTCCGCATCGTTACATCACCGCTCCTTCGCCGCCAGTTCAGCTCACCCACATAAGCAGGAGTCGCAGCCAAGGACCGTCCTCCCAGCGACCTTGGTGGGGCTAGGACCTTCGCGCCGGGACAGTGAAGCGCAGCGGGGGGAGCGTGTGGCCCCGTGCAGAGGGATTAAAGCGAGCAGGGAGGAGGTCGAGTGGAAGAAGTGGTAGGAGAGGAGGTGGTGGAGGAGGAAAACAGGTGGAAGAAGGACAAAAAAAAAAAAAAAGTGTGAAGGTTTTGGACATGGTATGCAGACAAGGTTGTTAAGTTAGGAGGAGGAGGAGGAGGAGGAGGAGGAGGAGGAGGAGGAGGAGGAGGAGGAGGAGGAGGAGAAGGAGGAGGAGGAGGCTAGTTTTGGTATTCCCATGTAAATACTTATGTAAAAATCAAGGTGAACACTTTTTATGTCAATCTAGTTCAATTAGGAAGTACTTGTAGAGATTACACGAGCTGACACACACACACACACACACACACACACACAAGTAATCGATCGTATGACACACCATGAGTGCTCGTGTACCCGACAGGAGGAGGAGGAGGAGGAGGAGGTAAAGGTCAGACCAGTTTGGAACCAGTCTGTGTCTGGAAACGTGATTTATCTCACGTGAAGAGCTGAGACGAGGGAAGAATGAAGGAAAAGGAAAACGGGAGAAGAAAACAAAAAACAAAACAAAAATGTATTCTAAAACCCTTTGCTCTCTCACCGCGACGAGGGATACAGTGATAGATGCGGAAGAGGAGGAAGAACAAGAGGCAAGGAAAAGACAGTTGAAAGAAGAGAAGGCAGAAGAATAGAGAGGAGAGAAAAATGTGATAGAAAAGGAGAATAAAAAGAACAAAGAAGAGGCAAGGAAAAGGCAGTTGAAAGAAGAGGAGGTGGAGGAGAGAGGAAGGAAAATAATGATGGAAGAGGAGAATAAACAGAACAAAGAGAGGTAGGAAAAGACAATAAAAAAAAAAAAAAGAAGGCAGAGGAGGAGAAAGGAGGGAGAAAAATTATAAAGTGGAGAATGGAGAGAACAAAGAAGAGATATGGAACTCACAACTGAAAAAAAAGAAGGCGGAGGAGAGAGGAGAGAGAAAAATGATAGAAGAGGAGAATGCAGAGAACAAAAAGGAAGTAAGAAAAAGACAATTGAAAGAAGAGGAGGCAGAGGAAAGAAGAAGAAAAATAATGATAGAAGAGAAGAAAAAAGAGAACAAAGAAGAGGTAGGGATAAAACTGACAGAAAAAAGAAGAGGAAAAGGAAAAAAAGAGACGGAAAACCACGAATAAAAACAAAAAAAGAAAACAGACAAGAAAACACTGATGGGGAAATGATAATAAAGAAGGAAAGAGAAAGAAAGAGAGGAGGAGAGAAGAAGGAGGTGGATGAGGGGTAATGAAAGAAGTAACGCCAGGGAATCTCGACATTTACACCTGCAGGGGACGTGAGGTGGGCAGCACATTCCTGGCGGGGCAACTTGCGGTTATCGTAGCTAATAATGATGAACTGAGACTCTTCGAAGGTCACAGGATGGCGAGGCGGGCAGGGGATGAGGTGGGGCAGGAAATATCAAGGGAGGGAAAGGAGAAGGTAACAGGAAAAGACGAGGGATAAAGAAACGGAAGAGATGGAGTGGAAAGGGAAGGAAAGGTATGAAAAGCGATTGATAGGAGAAGAGAGACGGGAAATATTACAGGAGGTTAAGGAAAGAGTAAGAGGAAAGGCGAGAGATAAAGAGACGGAATGGAGTGGAAAGTGAAGGATTTGAAGAGCGATTGGTAGAGTAGAGAAAGACTGATTGGGATGGAGTTGAAAAAGAAGGAAGGATATGAAAAGCGACTGGTAGAAGAAAGATTGGTAAGAGAAGGAAAATGTCACGGGAGAGAAAGGAAAAGTTCAGAGGAAAGGAGAGGGATAAAGGAAAAGGGTGGAGCGGAGAGGGAAAGGAAGGCTATGAAAAGTGATTGGTAGGAGGAGGGGAAGAGAGAAAGATGGAAGAAAAGGGAGGGAATGATGGGAAGGAAATTGAGGAAATGAGAGGGAATGAGAAAGAATGAGAGAAGAGATGAGAGAAAAGGTAAGGCAGAAAAGAAAATAATGAGATAAGAGGAATAAGAGATAAGAGGGAAAAGAGATAAAAGGGAATAAGAGAGAATATGAGGGAAAAGAAAGGTGAGACAGGAAAATAAATAATAAGATAGGAGGAAAAGGAGAAAAATAAAAAGGAAAGCAAATGACGGAATCAGTAAATTAACAACTTCTTACACACGTGGCCTAACTTCACTTCTTTTCTTATTTACACAAGAAGCAGCCATTCACACAACAACACCAACAATCACACCACAAAAAAACAAGCAGGTTCCTTCAACACACAGCCAGCCAAGGTCATGATTAAGCTCAGAAGTTACACGTGTTACCCTGCCTGTCCCCCTCCCTCCACTGCCACACTTGTTAATCTCCCTTCGCTTCCCCTCTGTCATTACTCCCCCTTTTGTATCACCGCCTCTACAGGAATGCCACCGCCTCCCGCCTCTCCTCCCCATCCACCGCCCCGAAAGTACTCAGTAACTTACATAATACAATAATACATAATCCACATTTTTTTTTTTTTTAACTGCCGCTTTGTCAAATATCTTTTACTTAATTTTTGGGAAGGTCAAATTTAGGTTGTCTCTCTCTCTCTCTCTCTCTCTCTCTCTCTCTCTCTCTCTCTCTCTCTTGGTTAGACTCTTTTGCATGTGAAAAAATATATAATTAAAATACATTTCTTACAATCACCATTCCCTCCATCATCATCACCATCACCATTACATTTACGTTTCTCTCTTCCTCCTCCTCCTCCTCACATCCACAATTACCATCTTAATGCACGCCTCCAGTTCTCTCCCCGCCTCTCCATCCACATACACCTCTCCACACCTCCATCCCTACTCCACCTATACGACCACAACCACCACCTCCTCCTCCTCCTCCTCCTCCCCTCCTTTTCATCATCTCTCCATCCCTCCCCTCTCCTTTTCTTCTTCTTCTCATCTTCCAACAAGTATTTAAATCATGTGTAGAATTTCACTGCAGGCAACACAAAAAATAATAAAAATAAATTAATACAATAAAATGTCAAAAAGAAAAATAATAAACACCTTCCATTGAAACCATCACCAATTATTACCACCTCCTCCTTCCACTCCTCCTCCTCCATTACTACTTCTCTCCACTCCACTTGTCACCTGCAGACCTCCACTGCACTCACTAAAACACTAAAGCACAGCCCGGCATCCTCCAGCCAAGCTCCAAAACGGCAGAGGCGGGCAACCTTTACAGCGTCTCCAGCTAACTAACCGCCCTGTCTTTAAGGTGAGGACAAAGGGGCGTCAATGTGTCTGCTCTCCCCCTTCCCTCACCACCACCTTCCACCCTCGGCCCCATCGCGCCATACCTCGAGGGCGACCCCACACGTGTTCCTGAGGCCACGCCAGATCCGCCACGCCCCCCTCCTTAGGTTCAAGTTTAGTTTTTTCCCCAGTTTCCAGTGAACTTTACCGTGCTAAGGTAAGTTTTCATCGGAGCGGACGAGGAACAATGTGCTTGCAGAAATGGGTGCTGTGGGAGGGTTCACAATGCTATGCCACCGCTAACTATGGAGGTAAGATTATAATGAGGGCTTTTTGTAACTGAGACGGTTGTGTGTGTGTTTGTGTGTTTGTGTGTATTTAAACATGAAACCAATGGTAGTAATGTCTAAATAAGGAGTCAGTGCTGTAAGGATTTGTACAGATGAGGAGGTATGTTAATAATGAGGGGTTTGTAACTGAGACCAGTGTTGTGTGTGTGTGTGTGTGTGTGTGTGTGTGTGTGTGTGTGTGTGTGTGTGTGTGTGTGTGTGTGTGTGTGTGTTTAAATATGAAACCAATGGCAGTTGTGTCTAAATAAGGGATCAGTGTTGCAAGAATTTGTACAGCTAAGGAAGGTTTCCCAACTATTAATATCTATTCAACTTGTTTAGGGGCAGGCACCTCAGTGGGCCCTTTTTTTACCACTATTTTTGTAACCCTTGGCCGGATTTCCCTCTTATTAAAAAAATAAAATAAAGTTAATAGTGAGGGTTTTGTAGCTGTGACTAGCGTAGCTTGTGTATTTAACCATCAGGCAAATGTTTATAATTATGGAACCAATACTAAGGATCTAAGTTGATGTGGAACCAATACAAAGAGTGCTTTTAACTATGGAACAATCGTTATACACCAACATTATGCAAGTCCTTATAAATGGCGCCGAAAGTCTCGATTATGTCACAAAAACACGCCAGACAAACATATTGACAAGTATGAAAAAATAAATCGTCCTTGAGTGTGAGCCTAAGCCAGTACAGACACAACAACAACAAGAAAAGGGTTGGCAGGGTACATAAACTAAACTATTTACGCTTCGCCTCAATGTTGAACTCCGTCTGTACAACCTTGGTGCTTGTGGAGGGAAAAAAGTTACGTATCCATCTCGCCCACCCGTAGTATTCTAATGAAGACTTAGTTAACTCTTCCCTACAACACCTGGGCTACCTGAGGAGTTATCATGCCCCACCTGGATTTAAACTGTGAGCTGCATGTTGTCAGATTGTCAGATACATGCGATGGTCATTACATCTCGGAGGCAGGGTGTGTGTGTGTGTGTGTGTGTGTGTGTGTGTGTGTGTGTGTGTGTGTGTGTGTGTGTGTGTGTGTGTGTGTGTGTGTAATTCACCACGGTCGCCTGCTGGTCACCCAGCCAGTCTTCCTCATTACGGAGCGAGCTCAGAGCTCATAGACCGATCTTCGGGTAAGACTGAGATCACAACACACTCCACACACCGGGAAAGCGAGGCCACAACCCCTCAAGTTACATCCCGTACCTATTTACTGCTAGGTGAACAGGGGCTACACATTAAGAGGCTTGCCCATTTGCCTGGCCGCGCAGGGACTCGAACCCGGCCCTCTCGATTGTGAGTCGAGCGTGCTAACCACTACATTACGCGGTGTGTGTGTGTGTGTGTGTGTGTGTGTGTGTGTGTGTGTGTGTGTGTGTGTGTGTGTGTGTGTGTGTGTGTGTGTGTGTGTGTGTGTGTGTGTGTGCCTAAAATTTAAAGGTTAAGTTAGTACGTCAAGTTTCAATTATGACTGTGTGCCGGTGCTGGAGGTCACGTTTTTCTTTCGTTAGTGTTATACATCACGTTTAGTGTCGTGAATTCATTGGGTTCAGTTTGTAATGCCGGTGAATAAACCACTGTTCCGCGGCGCCGCTCCCAAGCCTCACGTGTGTGACAATAGTGAGGTACGTTACCGGCGCGGAACGCTCTTACAGAATTCCCTTCGGTCCAGGAAGTGCTCTCGGGAAAAGAAGTTGTCACAAAACAAAGTTGCTCAATGTCAGATCGCGCAGCGCGACGCGCCAGCGTGACGCCGTTAGTACCGAATGATCCCAGCAGAGTAACTGTCTCTCAACCTAATTTGTTGCTCACAAAAATATATTGCGAAAAACTGGCCTTCATTTCAATGTTCTCTTCCCCCACCAGTCCCTACGCAATCTTGCTACCCACGTGCTGCACGTGGGCAGCCCGGCAGCCCCCATGCGTCCAGTGACTCGTCTTCCACCACGCCCACCTGTCTCAACGTGTCCGCGGCGCCTGCACAGTCCTCAGTGGCACGCGACTCCCGGTGCCTGCTGTCCCTCAGCTGCACGGGGCGCCTGTGTCGGCGCTAAAGGCTGCTGCACGAGTGACTATCCGGGACTGGTGTTTGTCCGGCGTCCTCTGCCAGGTGCGTCACGCTTGTGGCAATTTATGGCCACACGGGGCTGGGAGACGTCTGGGTTTTCCTCAGTAAATCAATAAGCCCACTCAGACATTTCAGTTGCCGACGAAAAATAAAAATTATGTATAATACACCCGTCAATAAGACAAATAAATAATTTAAGTAGTTCCATCGCTGAGGGAAAACACAACATGCCAAACTCTTTGAGACACCAATGACACCAGCGCCTGAGGTTCACAAGGCGAGGAGTGAAGGCGGCAGCAACGCAGCCAGCCAGGCGACGGATCCCCAAGGATGCAATAGCGTGCCTCAGTTCTGCAGCCCAGCCAGGCACGTCACCCCGTCTGCACGCTGTGGTGCACCCCACACCTACAGGAGCTGAACAGCGCGACGCAGAACACAGGAATACGTAAAAGAAACACATACCAGAGCTGTCGTCTATTAAAAGTTTATCTTCTGAATTATATATATATATATATATATATATATATATATATATATATATATATATATATATATATATATATATATATGAATTATTACTATACGGAACAGTGGAAAAGACACTCCTCCAGTACACACCTGTAACACTCGCAGGCAACACAGTCACCTTGGAGAAGTACACAGCAATGTATCAACACCTCGCTCTGCAATTACCAGCGTGCATTATTCATCACCGCCCTGCACACGATCAACACACACACACACACACACAGTGGTGTGGTGGTGTGGTGGGGGGTAGTGTTGCCGAGTTCAGAAGAGAGAGAGAGAGAGAGAGAGAGAGAGAGAGAGAGAGAGAGAGAGAGAGAGAGAGAGAGAGAGAGAGAGAGAGAGTGTGTGTGTAGCAACACTCAACACAACATCCCTGGCTTTAGTGTTGTCAGGTTCTCTATTAAAAGTATTCGGCGAGGTATTGAAGGGCGCATCTCCTCCTCTTCTCATCCTCTTTCACCTTCCGCGCAGCCTCCCTACCACTCATATATTATTGATACACTCATTTACATGATACAAAACCAGGGACGTGACGCGAACAAGCAAAAGCAGGCGAGGAGGAAAGTTACCCACACACACACACACACACACACACACACACACACACACACACACACACACACACACACACACACACACGAGGTAAGATAATAATAAGCCGTCATAAAAACATAATACCTTGTCTCTCTCTCTCTCTCTCTCTCTCTCTCTCTCTCTCTCTCTCTCTCTCTCTCTCTTCTGAACTCGGCAACACTACCCCCCACCACACCACCACACCACTACCACACACCACACACACAACGACCCCATCAACCTCCACACCCCAAAACGGCACAAGCGGGCAACCTTTAGGGCGTGAGGCTAACCACCCACTCCTAAGGTGAAGGGCGATGGGGCGTCAGTGTATCACTCTTCTCTTCCCTCTCCCCTCCTCTCCACCCGCCCCTCTCCCCTCTCTCTAGCTCCCCGCCATGGCCCGAGGGTGACTGGACAACACTCCTGAGGCCGCGCACCAGATCCGCCACGCCCCCCTCGATATGTGGGGAGGAATGGGGAGGGTACAGGGTAAGAGGAAGGGCATAGGATGATAATACGAGATCAGTGACATAGGATAGCAATAATAGGATGACAGATGAAGGGAAAGGCAAGAACAGGATCAAAATAATAGAATGTGATGATGAGAAGGATAGAAAGATGAGAGTAAAAATATGATGATAAATTAATAGGAAGATTAAGACAAGAATATGATGGTGATGTGGAAAGAAGACAAGGACAAGCATAGGATGAAAATAAGATGTGGTGATGAGGAATGATAGAAAGATGAGGGTAAAAATATGATGATAAATTAATAGGACGACTAAGACAAGAATAGGATGATGATATAGAAAGAAGACGAAGGCCAGAAAGGGATGAAAATAAGAAGACAAGGACAATAATAGGATGATGGCAATAGGAAGATGAAGGGAAGAATAGTTTGATCAGAATAGAAGGACAATGACAATATTGAAATTAATGAGAAGAATAGGAAGACGAGGACAAGAATTGGGTGACGAGGACGATAGATACTACGAGGAAGGTGACACGAAGAGGGTGACGAATGACGAGGAAAACAATAGGAAAGATGAGGAAAATAATAAAAACGAATAAGAAGAAGAGGACGAGAATAGAATGACAAGAATGACACTACTAGGACGGTGACACGAATTGGGTGAAGAATGACGATGAAAGCAATAAAAACTAGAAGGAAAATAATGAAAACGAGGAAGAAAAGAGCAAAAACGAACTGGGTGACAAATGACAAGGAAAACAGAAAAAAAAGAATGACAAGAAGAGATGGAGGAAAGGAGTAAATGAAAATAAAAAAAAAGAACAGGATGGCGAGGACAAAGCAAGGAGGAGGATGGCAACAATAAAAAGGAAGAAGAGAAGGCAAGAACAGATGAACGAGGACAAAATGACGAAGAAAAGACTACAAGGACGATAGAATAATACCAGGACGATAAGAACAAGGAAGAGGGAAAAGCAATACGATGATGCAGTTTATGGGAAAGGAAAATGTTTGGATAAGTAGTGTTTTCCTCCTCCTCCTCCTCTTCCTCTTCCTCTTCCTTTCTCCTTATCTCTCACTTCCTCTCCCTTCCTTGCTCAGATCCCTTCCTCTTCTCTCTCTCTCTCTCTCTAACCACTCTATTCTTCCCTTTCACCACAATTCCTCTCTTCTGATCTTCATTCATGTCCAGTCTCTCTCTCTCTCTCTCTCTCTCTCTCTCTCTCTCTCTCTCTCTCTCTCTCTCTCTCTCTCTCTCGTCCTTGCTACTTTACACAATAATCCTTATCATTTTTATTTTACGATTTAACATCTTCATAAAACACACACACACACACACACACACACACACACACACACACACACACACACACACACACACACGACCTTGAAAGTCCAAAAAAACGTGACTGCAATCCTTGGCACGATCTCCTCCGGTTTTCTTGTTTTCTTTTTTTTTTTTTCTTTTCCTAATCATCTCATATTTTTCTGTTTTTTACTCTCACTCCCTCTTACTACTGTGTGTCTTGCATGTATCTTTTCCCTCCAAGAATGTTTCGGGGGCACGAGTTCACTAGGGAGAGAGTAAATAAACTGCAGAAAATGACGTGGAGATATGATGTGGTAAATGTGGTGAAGGAAAGGAAGGAAAAAGAGAAGGAAAGAAGGAAAGACAAGAAAGGAAAAGAGAGATTTAGAGCCAAAGGATACAGAAAAGTGAGGTAAGGATGTTGATAGAGAGAGAGAGAGAGAGAGAGAGAGAGAGAGAGAGAGAGAGAGAGAGAGAGAGAGAGAGAGAGAGAGAGAGAGAGAGAGAGAGAGAGAGAGAGAGAGAGAGAGAGAGAGAGAGAGAGAGAGAGAGAGGAAACAAGAACTACACAAAAATAAAAGACAAACAGCTGAAAAACTAGAGAGTAAAAACAGTGGAGTAGATTTCATAACAAAAAATATACAAAAGAACACGAAATAATTCACACATTTAGAAGAAAAAAAAATCACAGGCAAGCCAAAAAATAGATATATGAAATAAAGTAAATAGCTAAATAAATAAAAACAACAAATAAAAGCCACAAAAAACAAGTGACATAACAAAAAAAAAAATCTAGTTACACGGACAGGATACAGGACACGTTTCTTCTTCTACGCCTTACACACACACACACACACACACACACACACACACACGCGCGCGCGTCCTTGCTAACAATAACTCCCCTTAGGACGTGCTGGGGGACATCGCAAAGGTCGTGGTGGTGGTGGTGGTGGTGGTGGTGGTGGTGGTGGTGGTGGTGGTGGTGGTGGTGGTGGTGGTGGATGGGAGAATAATGTGGACTAGTAGTGGTAGCGATGGTGGTGGTGGTGGTTGTGTGGTGGTGGTGGTGGTGTGTACTGTGTAGTAATCTAAGCGTTAGTGATGGATGTGTTACTAATGATGGTGCTCGTGGTGGTGGCGGCGGTGGTGGTGGTGGTGGCAGTGGTGGTGGTTGTGAGTCCAATGGGAGATGGTGAGGAGTGCCGTAATAACAGGTAATGGGAGAGAATCAAATAATGCATGGGTTATAAATCAGGTATATTGGCTGGTAACTATACATAAAATGAGAGACACTATGGAGACGATAGGGTGGGCAGGGCACAGTGAAAGAGGAGACGTGGGAATCATAGGAAGGAATGTAGGGGCGAGACCTCCCGTTTTCTCCTTTGATTAGCGCTGAGTCAAACACCTGTTGATTTACCTGCTGGCGGAGGCTTCTACGTTCCTTTCAGCACCACTAGGAGGAGGAGGAGGAAGTGAAGGAGGCGGAGGAGTTAAGATGAGGCAGCGGTGGCGGCAACAAGACCTCTGATTTTTTCCTGTTTATATTTTTTTCTGCGTCCCTTGGTAACAGAGAAGAGTCGTAGGTCACGAGAACAAGTGAGTCGCACGTGCTTCTGCCGCGCCACATACACAGGTAAAGCGAGGGACAGTGGTGATCGCAGTGGGGCAGAGCGTGGCTAGGCCTGCACTGTTTAGGTGTGGGGTAGCGGACGGTGGTGGCAGCAGAGAGGGCAGCGAGGTACTAACGAAGCGACGCAAGTCCCATCAGCACGCCGCAGGCCACCGCACATCATGCCGCTGCTGTGGTGACCTCTCCCTGGACCACAAGCGAATAGGTTGCCACTATTTACACCAGAGCGACAGGTGCACTTAATGAAAAACACAGGCACTTCACACCAGCGGCAGCGCACACACAGCTACGCATGAATACTTTATCGCCGCGGGTCGGAAGCAGAGCACCCCGTATCCTCACGCGTGGGACGGATAACAAGTCACACATGGAAACAAGTCAACAAGAACCACCACAATAGTCACCTGAACGCATCTCTCCCTCCACTCCGCCTTACCCTCAACTTTCCAAAGCGTATTGATAGTCTGTTCAGCACGGTCAGGCTTCCATAATAATACAACTCACCACCATCACCACCAATATTAACACCCAAATGACACACGATACATTGCTGGAGGAGGCGGAGTGAGTGAAGGCGACGCACGCTTTACACCTCCCTCCCCCTTACACAGTCCCGCTCAGCAAAAGCTTCCCAGCGATAAAGCTCTAATGAGAAAAAAAGAGGCTGCTCCGCTTCACTGTCAGTTCCCAGCGCAGCATTCCACACACTAGCGGCAGAACCGTCAACTAGAGCGAGCCAACCAGACAGCTAGGTTCAGCCGCCGGAAGCCTTAACTTAGACAGGAAAAGATGTCTGGTCCAATCATGATTTAAGTGACGTGTGTGTGTGTGTGTTTCACTGTTTGATCTGCTGCAGTCTCTGACGAGACAGCCAGACGTTACCCTACGGAACGAGCTCAGAGCTCATTATTTCCGATCTTCGGATAGGCCTGAGACCAAGCATACACCACACACCGGGACAACAAGGTCACAAATCCTCGATTTATATCCCGTACCTACTCACTGTTAGGTGAACAGGGGCTACACGTGAAAGGAGACACACCCAAATATCTCCACCCGGCCGGAGAATCGAACCCCGGTCCTCTGGCTTGTGTGTGTGTGTGTGTGTGTGTGTGTGTGTGTGTGTGTGTGTGTGTGTGTGTGTGTGTGTGTGTGTGTGTGTGTGTGTGTGTGTGTGTGTGTGTGTGTGTTTCACTGTTTGATCTGCTGCAGTCTCTGACGAGACAGCCAGACGTTACCCTACGGAGCGAGCTCGGAGCTCATTATTTCCGATCTTCGGATAGGCCTGAGACCAGGCACACACCACACACCGGGACAACAAGGTCACAACTCCTCGATTTACATCCCGTACCTACTCACTGCTAGGTGAACAGGGGCTACACGTTTAAGGAGAAACACCCAAATATCTCCACCCGACCGGGGAATCGAACCGCGGTCCTCTGGCTTGTGAAGCCAGCGCTCTAACCACTGAGCTACCGGGTGTGTGTGTGTGTGTGTGTGTGTGTGTGTGTGTGTGTGTGTGTGTGTGTGTGTGTGTGTGTGTGTGTGTGTGTGTGTGTGTGTGTGTGAGAGAGAGAGAGAGAGAGAGAGAGAGAGAGAGAGAGAGAGAGAGAGAGAGAGACCTTGACTTTTCAGGAGTGTCAACCCAAGTCACATTACGACCGTCAACTCAGATCACCTGTTTATCAATATACTCTCTCTCTCTCTCTCTCTCTCTCTCTCTCTCTCTCTCTCTCTCTCTCTCTCTCTCTCTCTCTCTCTCTCTCTCTGATCCACACCTCCAGATAAACGTAACAGCAACACAAACTCACCATTAACATTATCAACACTAGTCTGTAAAAGTTAAGTTTCCCACACTAATTAAGTTCAATCCTGGCTCATAATAGTTTCTCGGTGGAGGAGGTAGTGCTCTTTCGTGACCTTAGCCGACGCCATCAGATAAAAAACAAAAAAGTTAATAAATAAATGAAAAATTATCCTATAGCACTTCAGCACTTCCTATCACTTTTCATATCTCAAAATACAAAAATGGAAATTATTATAGAAAGGGACAAAATTTTACGGTAGGTCACCATATCTTAATTCATCCACACGAGATTTTACGTTCTTTGAATTTAAAATGGTCCTTTTTTTTTTTTTTACCTTTCCGTAAAGACTAGCAGCTCAATGCACCCTTTCTTTTGGCTCGTTAGTTTCCTTAGGCTAGCGCCCCTCTTATATAAAACACATAATGATTAATAAGTAAATAAATGGCAGAATATAGAAAGTACGAGGTTATAGTTACAAGTACAGAGTAGGAATAGTATAGTGTGCTGCCCTCACGTCCTGCCATCACTAAATTATGCATGTATATGCCACTATATACAAGCCTGCACCTGTATTCCTCAACACCTGTTTATGTATACGGGTGTGAAAGGTTCGTATACTCATATTTCTACAACTTGATACTCACTCCATTAGCGAGCTCGCACGCACGCACGCACACACACACACACACACACACACACACACACACACACACACACACACACACACACACACACACACACAATTAACCTGACAGACCTGTTTGTTTTCTCTTTCGTGGTAATCTGTTAGTGTAGGTTTTTTTTTCTTTTTAAACTTTTTATTACTTCTATAGAAACCAAAGATACTGCCGCTTTTACTACTACTACTACTACTACTACTACTACTACTACTACTACTACTACTACTACTACTACTACTACTACTACTACTACTACTACTACTACTACTACTACTACTACTACTACTACTACTACTACTACTACTACTACTACTACTACTACTACTACTACTACTACTACTACTACTACTACTACTACTACTACTACTACTACTACTACTACTACTACTACTACTAAATTGTCTTATCACCGCTATCAGCTTATCATTATAGAGCTTCACACTTCATTTCTCGTTAACTCCACATCAACGCTTATAAAAATCCCCTTCCCTCTCCTCTCTCTCTCTCTCTCTCTCTCTCTCTCTCTCTCTCTCTCTCTCTCTCCCTCCTTCCACGTGGTCTAATGGCGCCAGTTAAAAGAAGAAGCAGCGCTCTCCCTTTCATCCGAAATAGCCTTTAACACTGACCTTCAATGCTTCTTATGGAAAACATCTCTCTCTCTCTCTCTCTCTCTCTCTCTCTCTCTCTCTCTCTCTCTCTCTCTCTTAGCCAAGTCGCCACAACCACCATGACCATCCGCACTTCAACCTGAATAACCTGAAAATCTAATGCTACTCTACTACTACTACTACTACTACTACTACTACTACTACTACTACTACTACTTTTACTGTCAGTACTACTACTACTACTACTAATAATAATAATAATAATAATAATAATAATAATAATAATAATAATAATAATAATAATAATAATAATAATAATAATAATAATAATAATAATAATAATAATAATAATAATAATAATAATAATAATAATAATAATAATAATAATAATAATAATAATAATAATAATAACAATAATAATAATAATACTGTCATTACTACTATTACTATTACTACTATACTACTACTGCTACCACTACTACTACTACTACTACTACTACTACTACTACTACTACTACTACTGTTACCACTACTACTACTACTACTACTACTACTACTACTACTATTACTAGTGTCATTACTACTATCAATACCGCTGCTTCTCTTACTCTCCCTACTGCTAGAACTACTACCACCACCACCACCACCACCACCACCACCACCACCACCACCACTACTACTACCACGTCACCACCGCCAAGGGCACCGCCTAGTGACTAACCCTCACGTGCTGATTGGCCTTTCGCTGCACGAGACACACCTATGCAAAGGGAGAGCGGTGAATGGGGGGGATGGGGGAATGGGGAAGAGGGGGGACGGTGGATAGGTGAATGGGGAGGGGAAGGAGGGGATGGGATGGATGAAAAGAGAGAGGAGACGGGATCCCTATACATATTCACCTTTAGGGTCTTATCTTAACCCTTTACAACGATCTTTACCCTGCCATAACCGGTGCCACTACTACTACTACTACTACTACTACTACTACTACTACTACTACTACTACTACTACTACTACTACTACTACTACTACTACTACTACTACTACTACTACTACCATTACTACTACTACTACTACTACTACTACTACTACTACTACTACTACTACTACTACTACTACTACTACTACTACTACTACTACTACCATTATATTCGTTTTTACAGTTGTCATTATTTTTTCCAAGCTTTTCATAACACAAAAATAAAGAATAATGTTTTTTTTCAGAAACTAATCAAATCATCACTTTACATTCTCTCTCTCTCTCTCTCTCTCTCTCTCTCTCTCTCTCTCTCTCTCTCTCTCTCTCTCACCCATCAGCCCGGTCCTTTTATAGCAAAAGTGACAACATCTAAACTGCATTACTGATAATCTTTCCGTGCCAGGCCTGACCTTCCCTATGCACACCATGGCACACACACACACACACACACACACACACACACTATCACCCCTTCTGTCCTTGGCGCCCCACACACACACACACACACACACACACACCACCACCTCACTGCAAGAAAGAGCAGCAATAAAGCGAAAAACAAAACCTGAATCCCGACGTTGCGTAATTTATCGTAGGAGAGATGGAGTTAACCTATTTACTATTTACGGTGGTTTGGCACTGACTCACGGTAGGCTTGAGAGAATAAGATGAGGTCAGTTCTGCAGCAAGGTGAAAAACGAAAGGCGGTCAAAAAGGGTTAGGAATAGGTCAACTTTCATCTCACCTACGATATAAATTAGGCAGTTCTGAGATGAGGTCAACTTGTTTACTCCTTAATCCTTTTAATTCTTTTGGCTGTCACTTGTTACAGCTTTCCCATAGTCGCTCTTGAGACATATTTACGTGTTTTAATCTCTTCAGTACCGCGTTTTCATATTTATTTTGCTTACTATTTGGCAATTTTATACGGCTTTAGAAAATTATGTGGGGATTAAAATTTAAGACTCAAGATAAAAATGTGTCCCAGTATTGAAGAGGTTAATCCTTTTGACTGCCACTTGATAAAGCTTTCCTATAATCACAAACAAGACATTTATGTGTTTTAAAAGACATATCCAATCTTTGAATTGAGAAGAAAATGCAAAATGCGCTCTTTTTCTTCGCTAACTTTTTGGTAAATGTTTATAAAGACTTCACGCATTGATTCTGCAAGGTACTGCTGACTGTTCCGCATCGCAGTGAAGAGAGTTAAGTAAAAAGATTTTGCACTGTGTCCCGGAGATAATTAGTGTATATGAGGTGAGCTTTGTCTCGTATAGGTTAAGTGCAGTGAAGAATAAGGTTTGCACTGGGTCCCCGGAAAAAAATTAATATATATGCATGTGGTCAGTTTTGTCTTGTCTAGGATAGAGGTGCAGTGAAGAGGGTTAAGTAAGAAGGTTAGCACTGGGTCCCGGAGAAAATTAGTATACATATGAAGCCAGTTTTGTCTTGTCTATGTTAGAGGTGCAGTGAAAAGTAGGAAGATTTGCACTGGGTCTCGGTGAAAATTAGTATATATGAGGTGAGCTTTGTCTTGTCTAAGTTAGAGGTGCAGTTAAGAGGGTTAAGCAAGATTAACACTGGGTCCCGGGAAAAATTTGTAAAAATTAGTATACATATGAAGCCAATTTTGTCTTGTCTAGGTTAAAGATATTTAAGAGATTGTAGTGCTAAAAAGTGTCGAAAAAGTTGTTAAATGATTCAGGAAAAACTAGTCTAGCAAAGAATGAGTTAAAAACTACTGGACATGATCCGGCTCTTCATATACGAAGACTCATGTGAGATATAAATGTAGTCTTCCCAATGCTAAAGGAACTGACAGAGGTGCAAAATAAATGCCACATATATCACGCGACAGTAAGCTTGGGGAATACGTGCAATTACAAAGAGACAGCTTAATAAACGCTTTCTTCTCATCATGACATATCCTACAAAGGTTCTGAGGAGACACAATTGAAGTCTTCCCACCGCTACAGGAATTGAAAGAGGTGTAGAATGAATTCCACATTCATCATGAGACAGTAAGATTATGGAACACGTAAAATCACAATAAAGAGAAGGCTTAGTAAACGTTTTTCCATAAACACGTACGTACATATACAAAGGCTCACAGGATATACAGTTGAAGTCTTCCAAACGTTACAGAAATTGACAGAGGTGTAAAAGAAATGCCACATATATCACACGACAGCAAGCTTCAAAAACACCTGAAATTTTAACAAAGAGCTTAGTAAACGCCTTCTCATACTGACAATGTTCAAAAAGCATCACAGATGAAAACTTCGCCCATCATATACTTTCTTTCCTTATAACCTCTTCAGTACTGGAACGCATTCTTGCCAGAAATCTTGGGTGTACATAGACGATTTTATTTACATTAGGAAGGGTCTATGGTAGTTAAAAGATTAATGTCCAGAGTCTTCACTATCTTAATCCCCCTACATAAATTTCTGAAACTGTAAAAAATCACCAAACAGTAAGCAGAATAAATATGGAAACGCGTCATGGTACTGGAGAGGTTAATGATGCAGAGTACTTGTTGAGCCGCCAGTGTAATCATGAACACACCTTTGTATCTTAATGTTTCCACCAGAGCGTGTTAAAAGGGGTGGAGATAAGGCATCAAAACGTTCGGGATGACGAAACGCAGCGAAGGTTGGTGGATGGACACTAGAGATAAAGCCATAAGGGTCATAAACAAGCTAATTATCATACAGGTACATTACTTACGGGGTACGCGTTCTGGGTGGCGAGAGAATGCGAGAGGGGAACTATAGACAAGGACGTAACTTAACCCCATCTTCTGAAATGCAATGCTCTCTTGCACTATAACTATTTTTAAAGGCCACAGAGATGATCAAGAGAGAGAGAGAGAGAGAGAGAGAGAGAGAGAGAGAGAGAGAGAGAGAGAGAGAGAGAGAGAGAGAGAAACAATACTTTACAGAATCACAATATATCACTGTTCTAAACCTCCCATTTCCCCCTTCCCCTTAGTGCACTGAATTACACAGCCTACCTCAGCCTACCATGGAATCACAGCCCAGCCTACCTATTTCACCTAGCAACACCTGGATTTATTAACCACCACCACCACCATTACCTCACCTGGCCTACCATTACTTCACGGACACTCTACCATTAGTCCTACTGAATAACTAACCATTGCTTTCCCTGTCATCATTATTTTCAAACTGCCATTCATCTTCATTGCTTACTTACGTCTTTCTATTTCTTTCTATTTGTTTTTCTTCTTTCTTTCTTTTCTTCTTTTCTTTTTTTTCCTCCTCCTCCTCCTCCTCCTCCTCCTCCTCCATCTATTTGTGGCATCACGTTTTCTTTTAAGCTAAATGACAGAGAGAGAGAGAGAGAGAGAGAGAGAGAGAGAGAGAGAGAGAGAGAGATCACAGGTGGTAGTTATAATACTTTTGCATTAAACAATTACAAATATGCTCTCTCTCTCTCTCTCTCTCTCTCTCTCTCTCTCTCTCTCTCTCTCTCTCTCTCAAGGTTATTCAGCAGCCGAAGATAGCAAACATTTTTCGTACCAGACAAGAAAAGAAATCAAACACACAAATATAGCAAACACACTGTGCTAATATTACGGCAGGTGTGTCACAAGATTTTTCGTACTGAACAACACACAAATATGGAAATTCATCAAGATATTGCCCCACCACCACCACCACCACCACCACCACCACCACCACTAAGAGAAAGAGATTTAGACCTTATCAAAAATGTTGGCAAGTGTTTGAAATTATCATAACTCTCAAATTAGGAAAACTATATCTAGTTTTTCATGTTTTCACTACAAATTTTTCCTTTTAGCATTTGATTCTCTAACATATACTAAACAATTTTGCGGTCACATTTTTTTTTTTCGGTAAGGCCTCATGAAGGTTTT
>NC_059294.1:8180000-8295000 GCF_017591435.1 Portunus trituberculatus | reverse complement strand
TGATATCTGGAATTAAAGGAACCGACGATAAGATACTACAAGAAAGGAAAAAAAAATAATGTATCACCAGAAGAAGGAAAGGCACAGATGGTCAAGAGGACATGTGCCTTGGTAGATAAGATATAAGAGTTGAAAGAAGACAGAGTGACCTGATGGACCTCGCGAAATTGAGGCATGTGTGCATTCTGAACCACTTATCCTTCGCACGTCCACTTCCTTCAAAAGACTCTAATTGAAGTTAATCAGGTTTTTTACGCCCTTCAATACTGATACGCATTTTTATCTTGACTTTTGGGTATGATTAGACGGTTTTATTTGTATGAGGAAGAGTCTATGGATGCCAAAAGATTAATGGCTAGTCTTTACTATTCTAATCACCACATATGTTTTTGAAGCTGTATAAAATCTCCAAATAGTAGGCAGAATAAATATGAAAACGTATCATGGTACTGAAAGGGTTAGGGTGTTTTTACGGTTCTAATAACAGACTAACAACATCTCCATATTACTTACAAGACTTTGCTAACCATCTCTGTAGCCTTGGATAACAGTCGTGATGAGAATGTAAAGTGTTTCTGAACGTGGGGCCTGAGACAGAAGGCGTGGTGCAGAAGGCCACCACACAACAAGAGGCGACAAGAGTGACACATCTGAAGGCACAGGTTGGCACAGATTGGCACGGTACGTTAATAAGAGTCGCGGTAGCTGGACGTTGCTCAAGACCTAAGTATATACAGGCTCTCAAGATACATATGCTTAAGATATATATATATACTTAAGATATGCAATATTTAACATACATATTATGCTCTAAATACATATGTTTAAGATACACATACGCTTAAGATACATATTCAAGACATATATAAAATAGGTTTGAAGGTGACATGGCAGTCATTAATCCATCTTTTGTTCATGGTAGCATAGCAAATAATCACTTTAAAATCATTGTTACATATGCTTAAGATACGCATGTGCACAAAATAAGTACGTAAAGATACATGTATGCTGGACACAAACACATATGCACATTAAATTTCCTACGAATCTGCAACAAAAAAGGAGGAATCTTCGGTCCATCGATTAATAGTAAGAAAACCTCTCTCTCTCTCTCTCTCTCTCTCTCTCTCTCTCTCTCTCTCTCTCTCTCTCTCTCTCTCAAGAAATCCCACATCACACCCGACGCTCTACCCAAAAAAATAAACAAATCAAAATATTTCACATCCATCCTTCCCTCCTCTCCATTTCCAGCAGTACCTTTCCTTTTACACCCTCCAGACCGCTGCCCATCCGTGCCCTGCCCTTCCATGCCCAAGGACTGGCACCCTCCGTCCCTTCCCCAACCCAAACACAGACACACACCCAAGGCTCCTCCCGCCACACCAGCCTACATTGTAAACATTCATCACTTTCCATAACTCGTCCTGGAGGAATCCCCGGGCCATTCCAGTCCAGTCCAGCCCTTTCCAGTACAGCCCTTCCCTCTTCATTTATTTGTTTTCACTCATACATTTTTTTTTCATTTTATTCTAGTTTGTCTTTGTTTTTTTATTATTATACTTTTATTGTGGGGTTAGGTTGTGTATGTAAGTGTTTATATTTACTTTGAAGTTTCGTAAAGGTTAATTATTAATACGTATGTTGATGTTTGTCAGAGAGAGAGAGAGAGAGAGAGAGAGAGAGAGAGAGAGAGAGAGAGAGAAAAGACAATCCTTAAACTGGTTCGTGCGTCTTGTTCAACCTCGTGACCTCACACGGTAAAATCCCCGGGTTGGGCCACTCAAGTGATGTGTGTGTGTGTGTGTGTGTGTGTGTGTGTGTGTGTGTGTGTGTGTGTGTGTGTGTGTGTGTGTGTGTGTGTGTGTGTGTGTGTGTGTGTGTGTGTGTGTGTGTGTGTGTGTGTGAGTTTATATACAGCATACAAACAAACAAGTCCGGCGTAATATAAGCATAATAAACGTCAACTCTCTCTCTCTCTCTCTCTCTCTCTCTCTCTCTCTATATATATATATATATATATATATATATATATATATATATATATATATATATATATATATATATATATATATATACACACACACACACACAGTATATATCACACACACACACACACACACACCTGTTCAAACCACACCTTCGCACACCCACACCTCACATCCTTCAACCACACCCAGACTCCTGCCATCCCCGCCTTTCCTGGCCTACTACCAAAGACAAAGGAGGGGGAAGAAGGAGATGGGGAGAGAAAGAGAGAGGTGGGGGAGGGGCGGGGGAGAGGAAGAAGAGGAGAGGAAAGGTAAGGTTTGTTGAAGGAGGTGAGTGTGTCCGGCCGGCGTGTGGCGCACAAAAACTGGGCCACAGTCTCGTGTGTTTCTGACGGTAAAATCCCCGAGTAGTGGTGAGAGTTGTGCCCAGGCCGACACCCGCCTGCCCCACGAGGAGGTCATGGCTCCCTTAGCATGTTGCTGTTGCTGCTGCTGCTACTGCCACTATGCTAATGGCCCTGCTTCTGCCAATGATGCTGCTTACTGCTGCTATTCCTCCTATTGCCATTACTACTAACGCTAACGTCACCAATAAAAGCAACAGTCCACTGCTGTCTGGCTGACTGGCGTGATGTGGACTGAGAGGGTGCCACAAGCAGCCTTACACCAGCGGATCTTGTTCCTGGGTTACATGTCCTGACGCTGGTGTTAAAGACATTGATTGACCGCTAAACTTTCGACTTAAAAAGCTCTCCCTCCCCTTAATCTATCCATCATTATTACTAGTATATTATTTTTCCACATTATTGTAAATTTCTATTCAACACTAACGGTTTGCTGCGCTAGGTGGAAGCAGCGTCTTAAATCTCTTCAGTACCAGGGCACGTTTTCATATTCATTCTGATTACTATTTTAGTGATTTCCTACAGCTTCAGAAACGTATGTTGGGATCAGAATAGTAAAGACTCTGGTCATTAATCTTCTGACCTCTATACATTTCCTAATGCAAATAAAATCATCTAATCATACCAAAAAATCAAGGTAAAAATGCGTCTCAGTATTGAAGGGGTCAAATATACATGGCCATAGTGACTGCCACACCTTACTTGAGCGACGGCGACATACAAATACTAGTTGTGTGTGTGTGTGTGTGTGTGTGTGTGTGTGTGTGTGTGTGTGTGTGTGTGTGTGTGTGTGTGTGTGTGTGTGTGTGTGTGTGTGTGTGTGTGTGTGTGTGTGTGTGTGTGTGTGTGTGTGTGTGTGTGTGTGTGTGTTACTAGAGTCTGTGTGAGCAAGAAAGGGTTGAAGTCCTGACAACCTGAATAACCATAGCAACAAGGTAATTGGCAGCGACAGGTTGTGTCTGGTTACCTAGAGACTTCTTCGAGTAGAGCTTACTAGATCACGCCATTAATGATAATAGGGGCACTTGTCTGTCTGTCTGGCTCTCTCCCCACTGACGGGACGGTGGACGGACAGACAGACAACTCTACAGGAGGACAGGTGGGAGACGGACTAAACAGATAACAGCATTATTATCACCCTCACCATCACCACCACTACCAACAAAATAATAACAACAAAGAGTGAAGAAGAAGAAGAAGAAGAAGAAGAAGAAGAAGAAGAAAAAGAAGAAGAGTTATATTATTATTATTATTATTTAGTAGTAGTAGTAGTAGTAGTAGTAGTAGTAGTAGTAGTAGTAGTAGTAGTAGAAGAAGAAGAAGAAGAAGAAGAAGAAGAAGAAGAAGAAGAAGAAGAAGAAGAAGAAGAAGAAGAAGAAGAAGAAGAAGAAGAAGAAGAAGAAGAAGAAGAAGAAGAAGAAGAAGAAGAAGAAGAAGAAGAAGAAGAAGAAGAAGATGAAGATGAAGAACAATGATGAAGAAGAACAAGAACAAGAAGAAGAAGAACAAGAACAAGAACAAGTAGTAGTAGTTGTAGTAGTAGTTATTTAGTTGTAGTTTATATAATAACAGCAGCAATGACGACGAACACCAACACTAATAATGTAACAGCAGTATCATCATCATCATCAATAACCCAAGCACAGTCTAGGAATATTTAACAGACCCATAGCAGCTCCCACACAGGCAGCCAGCCAGTCAGCCAGCGAGCAAGCAAGCATACATTACGCCTCCCGTCCTCAGTCTGGCGTGGCCTAACGAGAGAAAGCAAGGATGCCACACTGATGGACAAACACAGAGAAATAAAAAAAGAAAGAAAAACAGTCTAGGAGGCAGGAACTCGCCTTCACGAGGATCAAGGACGCACACTGAGGGAATTCCCCCGCCACTAGCCTGCCTGCCTACCACCACCACCACCAGTACCACCCCGCGCGACGCCTTCCGCTCTCCACCCGCTGCGAGAAGTGCCCCAATGCTGTTTTCTTTGCGTTTTTCTTCCGATAAGTTGTAAGGTTCGTGAGCGAGAGATTATAAAAACATCCGTCAAGCAGTGTGTGTGTGTGTGTGTGTGTGTGTGTGTGTGTGTGTGTGTGTGTGTGTGTGTGTGTGTGTTAACGTCCAAACTCTCATAAAAACGCACATTACGTATACAAGTGACGTTTATTTATGAACTATTTGCCGTAACATCCTCAAGACAAGCTGAAATTTGGCACATAACACAACCGCCTTTAAGGATGTATGTGGGGAAGGCTGAAAAACAACAAAAAATTAAAGAAAGAAATGATGGTGACAAGGACACCATCGAGGCCACACATCGGGCGGCGTCAGTGAAGATCCCGCCAATCCTGCCCCGCCCCGCCAGTCTACAGTGCTAAACGTTTCCAGATGTGGCCCTAGGAAAAGAAGAACGTGTTGCCGAGATGCTTCATTCAGACGAGCATGCATAGTACAAGCTAGTTACTTATTTTTTCATCTTCAAAAACTGACTAGGTAAAAAGAAAAAAAATGTCACTCATGTTCATTGCCTGCCGTGATACATTTTTTTTGATAAGTGAATGTGATCTTAACCACTAGAATTTCCATCATCATTTAATGTTGCCATCATTATAATATTATCGGTAGTCAAGAGAAAAACTAATACGAATATGCCATGAATATATAACTTTTTTTCTCTCTCTGCTACTGCTGCTGTTGCTGCTGCCACTACTACTACTACTACTGCTACTACTACTACTACTACTACTACTACTAATAATAATAATAATAATAATAATAATAATAATACCATCATCAAGTGACAGGTGAATATATGCAACGAACACACACACACACACACACACACACACACACACACACACACACTTTTTTTTCTCAGCTAAATGTTTTTAAAACGATATGATAAAGTTGCTAAGCAGCTTCCACCGCAAGCGTATTCCCAGTCCCCACATCTCACCTGCGGAACCATGCCCTTCCACCCCAAGTCCGCCCACCCTCTGAGACGTGTGTGTGTGTGTGTGTGTGTGTGTGTGGCCAGGATTCATGAAAGAGGTGTGAGGTACAATTATCAACTGAACATAAATCAACATAAGAGATTGGACGCTTGCTTCGTAAATCCTCAAGATACGCATGTTACGTCAGTGATGTTTGAATAAAAATACTGAACAAGAGATCTATTGTCGTGCACTATGCGGACATTCACGCACTTACGGAGCCACGGCGATAGGTACACTCAATCGCGGAAAATCACGCGGGGGCGCGGGGGCGGGCAGGCGGGCGCCCCCAACCCCCCACACACACACATTTTCTTGCTCTAACCCCAAAGACCACTCCCAGTCCCTTTTCCTTTCACCAGTGAGTGTGTCAAGCGAGGGTGGCCACTGGTGAAGCCTTACAAGCAATGCTACTAGTACAGACAGTGGGAGGCTTCTGGCAACTCTCTACATGTACAGTACGTAAGAATGAAAATACAATGGCACATTCTAACAACCAAATAATTCTGGCACCTAGAGTTTTTTGCGTTCTAATCACCTATAGATAACTAGAAGCCACTGAAAGCATTACATATAATGCTAGATATGAAATTCATATGCTATACAGCCAAATTCACAACCCTAAACCAAACTATTTACTTAACACAATAATCATACACAAAAGTAAATTAATAATTCCTCTTACAAATTTTCACCAACAAATGAATAAGGAAAATTATGAAATGATAATTTTCCCTGCAAAATTTTATATGAATCACATTTTATTTGACTCAGGGACAACAAACACCATTTCCCTCCTCTCAATCTCCTACAGGACACAGGAAACCACCCCCTGCGTAATGAACAAAGTTGCTATGTTGGATACAGAAGACTGGCGTATGTGTAAATGCTTTCACATGCCCTTGAAGAGTGATACTCAATAAAAACCCTCAATTCGGCCAATACACCATGCTGTATCCACGACAGCCGAAAGTTGCACAAAAACTTGTCCAGGGCCTGGTTCCTCAGTCTAGGTAAATCCCCAGTCTCGAGAGCAGAACCAGATATGTGTAGTTTTTTTTTTTTTTTCTGTCTCATGAGGCTCCTCTTATAGAAAGCAAGATATCCAAGTTGCAAAAGCTATATTAGACATCTGTTTAACAAAACCTTTAAATCTCTGTTTATTTTTGTCATTGGTTGTTAACTTGGGAGCTCCTCTCATATTAGTCATTCATACCAAGCTGGAACACTTTTGTTCTAAACAGAACATTTTGTTGTGAAACTTGTGTCCCACAGAGTTCAATGACACCATGACACCTCAGACTCAGTGTGAGCTGGCTTGATGTCAAGCACATGTGAATATGAATTTTGAATACATATATATACTTATACTATATATACCTATATATATATATATATATATATATATATATATATATATATATATATATATATATATATATATATAGAGAGAGAGAGAGAGAGAGAGAGAGAGAGAGAGAGAGAGAGAGAGAGAGAGAGAGAGAGAGAGAAAAAAATAATATTCTTCACAATACATAATGTATGTTTTTTTCTGTTCTGCACAAGGTCAATCTAAAATTTTATATTCTGTACCATTATTTACAAAAATTAAAGTTTTTCTCTACTTTCATAAACTGAAAACTTTCTATAGGATAAGATAATGAAATCTATATTTACACAGCAATATGTAAAAGCACACAAAAATGTGCAAAGGTAAATCCATTATTATAATGCTATTTATTTTGAATTATAGTTGCTCTTTTTTTCATTCACTCTGAAAGTTTTGTACTAAAGATTTATCTATGACTTACAAAAATCATGTCAACCATTAATAATACTATGCACAGTGCTCCATATGTGTGTGTGTGTGTGTAAAGGAGGGAGTGTGGAAGGTAGAGGGGAGGAATTAATTATCAGTATACTTAAAAATTTGAAAATAATAATAACCATGTCCAAAATATTATATTATTACTTAGCATGTATATTTTCATATCTACTCTAACTAAAAAACATTAATAGAGGACTGCTGAAAAGTAACCGTCTATCATACATTTTTTTTAATACTTTAGCAATCAACACTGATCACACACACACACACACACACGTTCTATATTCTTGTAATGCTTTTGTTTGATTTTTCTCTTTTTGGGTGACATAATGTATATGTGGGTATTGGTTAACGTGCACACCAAGCAGGGAGTGACACTGACGGGGGCAATGTTCCCTCCCTCGGTGGGAAAACCCAAACACATTACTGCCCTACACGCTACAAGACACCTCACTCACCATTCAATACACTGATTTCACATAAATGACTCACGTGCCCAAACAAACAATATACGGAAAATATTTTATGCAAGTGTTCATGATTGGTAGGATAGAAACGAGATGACGGTCGTCTGCTCCAGTGAGGCAGACGATGCTCCCTCCCTTCCCTCGCCTATCATTCCAGTACCACACTACGCCTAATCTACCGCTCCATCAAGTCAGGTGACTGTGGTACTCACAATCTCAGTGAAGCAAATCAGAGAACTCTCGCCGTCGACACGATAAGAAGAAAGATAAGGTGAGTGTTTTAAGAGGCGAGGCAACCAGCAGCAGCAGCAGCAGCAGCCAGACGCCGTGGTAAACAAACGTCCGTGACAGTGACCGCAGACGCCATCTAGGGGCTGCTCCTCCTCCCTCCCCTCCTCCCTCGCACCTGTTTTATTCTTCTTTACATCACATTCCTCCTCCATTATTCCTGATTCTTTTAATATATATATATATATATATATATATATATATATATATATATATATATATATATATATATATATATTTACGTACTGTAGTTAAAACTGGAATATCATTCTATCTATTCATCATCTACGTAATGTTTCTTTCAAGGAACTCCTTCAGAGAAAAGTCTGCGATGGAGTTCTTTAACTTATCAACCACTGGTCTCAGTAAATGAAAGCCGAAAAACCTGATGTGGGGTAAATATAACCACAGCATGAGGGCTTTATAACAATACCAAAAGGATTTATTACAATGTCTTATTAGCAATAAAAATTTCATAGCTGATTGGAATGAAATATCTGTGTACTGAAACCAAAGTCATCAAATCGGTAATCTTAACAATAACTCATAACACAACTATCTGTACCTTGACCCATGTCATGGAAAGTTAACCAATACAAGGATGCCATTCCTCGGATTGGCAAATCTTCAACAACAAAAAACATTACAAGGAAAGATACAATAGTTTCTTGAAACAGCTTAACACCACTTTAAAAATCAATTACTTTAGCATTCTTTTGCTGCGACTATCCTACACCATCTAGCAATGATATAAAATCATAGATATTTTAAGAGTAAAGTGAATTCATTCTCTAAAACATTGGTATAAAAGTACATATTTATATAACAACAGCCACAATATGGACACATAATACTTAACGAATAAAGACAATATGAGTAACAGTTATCACAAAAATTTCTTTACATCTACATGTATTACTATACATATTGTAAAATATCTTCACTCATCATGTTTTGTTAAATTCTGATAATTTCCTTCTGTATTTTACAGTACCATCTTTTCCTTAACATTAAAGCATTCATTATTGAAAAGAATAAAAAAAACTTTCTGAGTTTTAAATGTTTAAGGACAGAATAATTTTTTGGCAGGAATAACTGGAGCATATATGATATTCAGGTGAGCTTTCACATTACTTAAGTTTTTACTGAGAGGTACTGCAAAAAAAAAAAATGTAAATCTAGTAAAAAATAAAATAAAATTTAAATCTAGTTCCTTTCTCTCTTAAAAAATTGTAGATGTATTCTGATATAGCTATTTCTAAAGCAACAAAATCTTATCCTTATTTCTAAATAAAACCATTATTTTGAATCATATATTTACACACACACACACACACACACACACACACACACACACACACACACACACACACACACACACACACACACACACACACACACACACACACACACACACACACACACACACACACACACACACAGAAAGCACATTCTTAGATCAAATAAATGCCTATTTCAATTTCAACTACTCAGTGGGAGGAGCAGAATAATCCTCAGTGACCATATTTGTGTTAGTCAACAAGCTACATCAGTCACTGGCAAACCTATCCTAGGGACACATTTTACAAGTAAAATCTGATTATCAATACTTATGTTATATTAAAAAAATAGTCCATGTAAAACAGAAGCCATCTTCAAAGAAAACTTCTGGCTTTTTCTATTTTATATAAAAAATAAAGCCTACTAAGTATCTCTACCTATGTACTCAAGAAAAACAATAAGTACATATCTAAAGATCACAATATTTTGTTTCTCTATATGCATTATGACTTATCACATCCATTTTTGAGCTTCATAGAAACCCAGAAAATGGATTGTATGATTAATGAGTCTGTCATGTCATCATTCAGGCTAGGATGATCACTAAGGCCTGAGTAAAATTTTGTTTGGCTTTGATTTCATTGTCACTAACTAAAAGCCCCTTTCTTCTTTTTCCTTTAGCAAACGGAGTCCTGCCTTTGCTGCCACTATCTTGGCCACATCATAATTCTTTCCACTTCTGATCAATGGAGGCAGGCCAGGAATCTATCAAAAGAGTTTTATTAAAATAAGAAACAATTCACTCTCTTAAATATGTACACTTTTTATCAATCCGTAAAGCAAGTTTCTAATAAAATTTCAGCTTTAATGGTCAAGTTTCAATACACCATATAGATGTTTATGTATGCCACACTATATCCACAAAAAACAGAGGTTAAGTGACAGCAAGCAATAAGCAAAAAAGTATGAAGAGAAAGTAGATGCTGCTAATCTGGTTAAAAGATAGAGTGAACATATAGGGTCATATATTATTATGGAGAGAAGAGTAGATGAAGTTTAAAATCAATGAAGTAATAAAAAAAATACATGGAGGAAAGAAAACATCATTCAGATATAGACCATTTGCAATTAGTGATGAGAAGGTTGCACAAGGGAGTAGAAGTGCCAAAAGAATATGGTAGTCAAGTGAGGTCTTAATATACAGGAAATTATCTCAGAAGTACAAGTGGAGTAAAACAAAATCAGGTCTATTGTGGAATAAGGAAATACTAGAGGAGAATGGATGTTGCAGGAGTTGGATGAATAAGTAATGCAGTGTTGCAAGGTTTTGAGCATACAGAAGGAATGAAAGAAAGATTGTTAAAGATCATAACTGTTTGATAGATTACCAGTGTATTTGTATATTTCATTACCAAATTTGACTAGTTGAAAAGCTAATTAACTGGCAAATAAACGATAATAATTTATTTAACACATTATCAGAAAGAATAACTGTAATACAAAACTTACTTCAAGCTTATACATTGCCTTGCCATCATCTTCCTGAAAGGGTAACTTGTCAAACCTAATTCCAGTGGGCACCATTTCATACAGTTTGCGAACACAATTCATGGGGATGTCTTTCTTCTTCATGGTTTCTTCTATTATATCACCCATGAGGACCTGCACCACATCCCATGCTCTCTATCAGAAGTTTGAAGAAACATAAATATTACCAAGAGAGAGAGAAAAAAATAAATAAATAAATAAAAATAACTTTCATGTATTTCACACATGAATTCTAGAAAGCAGCAAAATAAGGTGATAGGGCCATCACTGCCAGCCACCTCAAAACAGGATGGTGTGTACTTACAAGAACAATCATCGTTAGTTAAACGTTAAATAAGCAATCATGTGTGCTCAAAGAAAATGTGATCTCACCTAAGTCCTACAAAGAATTAACTAATCATTTTCTTTAAATTCTAAAGCAATGCGTAACCTCGAAATTAATGGTCTATATCAAGGAGGAAAATAAACTCCATACTACAGGTGTAGCACATTAGATGTTCAGGTGTAGTATACTATGAAACTTATTTTATAGTTAACATTGAAACTTTGTGAAGAGTGAAAGAAAGAATGATTTCTACACTAACAAATGCAGTAGTCTATAATACTGAATTTACTTTAGTACATATGTAAGTACAATTGAAAATGCATCAGAAGTGTTAATGAACAACTAACCTGCAAGGATTTGCCACTATCGAGATAGACAGCACCGATAATGGCCTCTATCAGATCTCCCAGAGCTTTGGGGACTTCCACATCCTACAGAAAAAGAAAAACAAGTCATAATCTCACACAGGTGCAAAGCAAATGGGTGTGATATTGAGAAATACTTGCAATGAAGGAGCCTTATTTTGAACCAAACTGTTCAAGCTATGTGGTTCATCCCTATAAAATGAGGAAGTAATTTCTTTTCCCCATCAGAAGCCAAGAGGCTAACAGAATTATATGAATTAGAGTAGGTGTGAAAGTTGTGTGCCTTGTCTTGATCACTTTTTTAGGGTAGACACTTGGTATATATGTAAAAATTTGGTTTATCAAGATGTAAATTTGTCTAATTTGAAAATGAATAGTATAATGAGAACTTGTAAGTTTTCATGTGATTAAAGAGGTTCTTAAATATGAGGAAGTAAATGTGCATTAGCCCTAATTCTAGTTAGAACTTACTTCCAAATCCACAGCATCATCTTCTGTGAAGATTTCATCATCATCATCAAGTCCATTTTGGAAAAGACTGATAAACTTGTCAATTGAGGCCTGGAGCTTGGGGGCAAGGTACAGTAAATGACACTGCAAATTCTTCTTGACAGCTGCTCTCGCCAAGGTTTCATTTTTAACATAATATGACCTGAAATAGGATAAAATACCTTTTACTTTCAACTCTAGCAGTATCTGCTGAAATCTGTCACAGTAAAAGCACCATATCTGTTCAACTTGTACTTGTAACGTTTTGGGACAAACACAGTCCCATCTTCAGGCAAAAAAAACTTAATAGGAAGGTATGGTCCAGAGCTGCCTTGTCCCTCTGAAGGAGTGTTCTCTGAAAATGCCAGAAATCCAAGACTCCAGACTGGCTGCATCTTTATTTGAGTACTTGATTAAGTGTAGATCCTCAAAGTTTTATGCTTTGGCAGATCTATGCTTAATCAAGTACTCAAATCAAGATACAGCCAGTCTGCAGTCTTGGATTTCTGGCATTTTCAGAGAACACTCCTTCAGAGGGGCAAGGCAGCTCTAGACCATACCTTCCTAATAACTTTTTTGTCTGAAGATGGGCTTACTGTATATAATGTGGCATATTTTTCAGTGAGGGTCTTACCTAAGGTCTGACATCTGACCAGGTGTGCAATGAACATGGCTGGAGAACACCATTCCCGTCACTAAGTAATCTAAGATGGCATCACCCAAAAATTCAAGTCTCTGGTAGCAATCAGTCACCTGCAACATTCATAAAATTTGAACACAGTGCCTGTTTCATACTGGTGTGGTGTCTATAAGTAATGATCACAAATCCAATTATGTTTATTATCTAATAACTTAATAATTTGATAACTCGACATAAACAAGTTTATGTCGAGTTATCAAGAAAATCAGTCCACTTATATAGTCATAATACTTTTTCTAATATTTAAATCCAGTCTAAAGTCCAAAGAAAGTTATATTGTCTCTATATCATGAGATCTTAGTGTATTTTGTATCTATAACATGTTTAGAAATGTTCCATTCTGAGCAGTCAAAGATCACAGAAAAGAACTAAAAAAAAAGGCTGTAAAGTTGCACTAGTTCTGAAAATACTGGTTCCATAGAATAAAACAATCAAAAGCAAAAATGCAAATAAAAAAAATAAAAATCATTGTAAGGAAAACTCTTTCATACAAATGGTTGTCTCTAAAACATACAAGGTGGTGGTTTAGAATTATATATTAAAGAACTATAATACAAGAATCTAGTAGTTCATAAGAAAACAAAATTGTGCATCTCTTACTTTTATGATTCAATTACTTGCCATATATTTCTTCATTACCACCTCATATATATACAGTAAAGGATCATCACATGTTCATTAGTATGTACATATTCACTAATTAATATATAGAATAAAGGCATAAGAAAGTTAATAGCTGTCTTTATATCTACTTTCATACAACTTAAAAAATAAAGTTCCCATCTTTATATTTCTTGTGGATGGAGAAAAAAAAATCTTCAACTTACTTTGTTTTGGCAGAAAGAGCTGTGAGTTGTAGCCTGTACAATAAAGCTTTTATCTCTGAAAGTATACTGGATCTTTTCCTCAAGGCGGTCAAGGCAATATTTATCATAATACCTGAGCACTTCTTCATTTGCCCATTCCTCTTTGCTTAGTAGAGCTGATGGTACAGGTAAACTACATTGAAATGAAGTGCCCTGAAATCGATAATAATCTATATTTCATCCAAATAGAAAAAAAAAATTATATACATACAATAAAATCTTAAAAGAATCATATATAATCCAATCACTACACAACAACACATATATGTCAAGAAGGGTTCTAAATGAGATGGATCAATATTTATGTCATTCTGATCACTATTTCTTTAACTGTGCCAACTTTCTTTTCTTGGTTTGTTTTGTTTCTTTTTTTTCTTTTTTTTTTTTGTTAGAATAAAAAAATAAGAAAACCTGCAAGAAACCCAGAAGCCTACACATGACCTGCAAAAATATATAAATAATTTTTAACCATCATCCTCATCTGTAAATTTCTCATCTCTTAAAAACTTACACCAACAATATGATTTTCTATATGACAAGATATAACTGTATCATTCACTGTTTCAATACAATTCAGGTCTTAACCCCTTAAGTACCATGATGCATTTCCATATTCATTCTGGTTACTATTTGGTGAGTTTATACAGCTTCAGAAACTTATGGGGGAATCAAAATAGTGACTGAAGACAATGGCCATTAATCTTGTGACCTCCATAGATCCTTCATAATGTAAATAAAATGGTATAATCATACACAAATCTCGAGGTAAAAATGTGTCCCTCTACTGAAGGGGTTAAAATGGTTTAATGTAAATGAATAACTGATGTTATGTTAGATTTATTTATCAAGTTATCTCATTATAATCATATAATGTCAAACATCACATAAAAACTTACATTATAAATTTCCATGCCCAGGTTGCCCAGAAAATTCATGGCAGTCTCACGGCCACCAACAAGCAGGGAGATACCAATGAGAGCCTCAACACTGTCTGCCACACTCTTGTCAGAGACTTCATGTTGTGTCCAGGGATTGTAACATGATTTTCTTCCTCCATCTTCCATTTTCTTTATTTCCTGTGATAAACAGAAAACAATCACAGGGATCACAGGGAATCAACTTATGAATGCATGCTTCAGATCAGTGTCTTTTGCATCTATCCAGTAGTCCTCGGGAGCATCAATGGATTTCTAGCCTTTATAAGTAATTCATATATCTTATTCAAATACTAATACGGTTTTAGAAAACCATTACTGCATAGAAATTTGAAACTCCTTTGTTTGAAAAACACCTGGTGTTATCACATCATGGTAATTTTCTTTATTTCTAAAGTAAAATGGTACTTAAAGCAATCCCCATTTATTCCTGAGGCTTAATACCAAAAACATTCTTTTGGCAAGAAAATAAGTAAGCAAATAAATGAATGGATAAATTAATGAATAAATGAATAAGCAAATACACAAAATAAATCTCAAAACAACAAAAAATAAAATAGAATGCGAAATCGCTCTTACCTCTTTGAACTGTTCTTCAGTCACATTAGCATATTTTGCCCATGTATCACTGGGAGCCTTAATATTCTGAAGATGAAGTTCTATTTCTGGTTTCAGGACAAATCCTGGTAATATTCCATTGATTTTTGGATTCAATATTATAGACTGAATTTTCTCTGGTATGTTTTTCAGTTTTCCTAGGGAGTATAGAGTTTTGTTGCTAATAAAGCGGCTACGTTGCTGAGAAAGTGTTCCTTCGTGCTCCAAAGGATACTTCAAAAACAGATACTCAGCAACAGCATATTTAATGAAGGAATCTCCCAACACTTCCAGTCTCTCTAAGTCAAAGTTGTCATTTGATCCTTGTAGTATGAGTGAATTCAGAATCATGAAGGGCTGAATAGGTTTGGGTTTAGCATTGGCTAGGATTACTGATACATTGTCTCCAGGATGCTGCACTATTTCCTTGATGAACTTGGCTAACCAATCAAAATCCATGTTATCAGTCTTGTTACACTGCCATCTGGGTATCACAGGAGAGTCTGGGGAAGTCATCATGTTGCTCATTTCTTCTGCCAAACATAAGCTATTGAGACGATGAAGCACAGATGGTATCATCATGATTTGCCACCATAGAGAGGCTTTCAGAGGCAAAATCCCACATAACTCTGGCATAAACTTGGGGGGTTCTTGACCTTTCTTTTTCCCTTTTCCTCTTTGCACAATCATTTTCAAGTTATTAAGATCTTTTGGCAAATGTTTTACTGTTAATAATGGCTGATATTTATTGCTTATCTTTAAATTGTATCTTGAACAGAAATAGTCTTCATATGAACTGTAATAATTATCAGGGAATTTATCTTGAGGACTCATTTGATCCTCAATTTCTGTAACATAGTACATGGGTTCATCAGATGCAGTTAAATAGAGAGGGTAGATAATGGCATCCTCAAAATCAGACCTTTCAAAGTTGAATAATCTGTTAGGAGGATTCACTGCCTCAAATGTTCTTAAGGTCTCTCTGGAAGCAATGTCTGAGAGGAGAAGAGTATCAATCAGGCCCCAACCAAAGGTAAAATCAGTAGACTTGTCTTTTGAGGAAAATAATCAAACAGATTTGGATTAATATCAAGCAAAGTCTCAAAGACAACTTTGTGAAAATGCTCAACATAATTAACTGTTATGGGATCAAGGTCCATGGACTCACTAATCAACTGAATTTTGACTATTACCTCATTCCATTTTGGTGAATATAATGGGAATGGAGGAAGTCTCAGAGTCTCCTTGCAAAGGAAGCCCACTGACATATTCATATCCTTTGAATCAATTGTTACTTGATTTGAGTTGAATGGTTTTGATTTCACAATAATCTCATACAGCTTGAAACGTTTTTTTGAGACAGAAAAGGCCTGACACATCTCTCTGTTATAAATCTGCCTGCGCTTTTTAGTGCCAGGCTGAGGCATGCCTCTCTCCGTAGGCTCTTCTGGTGGCAGCTCTATAAGACCATTTAACATATCTTTTTCTGATTTTCCTACTGGACGGAGGCGGTCATCTAGTTCTTTCATCTCATGAAGTCTTTTACAGAGTGCTAATGCAGCACTCTTTTTAGCATGATCCTTGTTTTTCATGCAACTCCCATATATGGTTTCTTTCAAACATGCATTTATTGGTAATTTGATACCAGCAATAATTCTGTTTTCCTCATCCTCAGAAGATGTCTCATAAACAGTTTCAGGTACTAACTCAGTGAATTTGTCTTGGGGTAGCTTTCCGCAGTACACATTAATAAGGCATATGGCAGAATTAAAAGTGATTCTAGGACCATCTGTGCCAAATGGCTCGTATGGAGGCATAATCTCATCTTCTGCAAAATGAAGGCTTGTTTCCAAGTCTGTGGGCAACTCTCGGTTAATGCAGATATTTGTTAAAACAGTCTCAATTTCTCTATATAATCTAACAGATGACAGGAGATCATCTACATCACTTTCTTCAATCATGAGGATATACTTTGCTGGTATAGCTCTTGCCCTCCCTCTGGACTGGACGTAAGAACGAAAATTCATCGCTTTATCAAAGCGAATCACTGCATTGCATTTTCTAACATCTAAACCTTCTTCTAAAACACTTGTTGAAATTAAAAAATTATTCTCTCCTCTAGCAAATGCCAACAAGGTTTCCTTTTGCTTCTTAAGTTCATTCTTAAGTAAATTGATATCAGTAGAATACCTAGAATTGGCACTTATAACATATGCAGGCTTAATGAAAGAAAGTTCTTTGTAAATCTTTGCAGCTTCCAGGAGAAAGTCATACAACAACTTGGCTGTGTTCCTTCTTTCTACAAAGATTAGCCCACACACATCACTCCTACACACTGACAATATATCACACAATCTTTTAACTTTTTCAGAGGTATGATTTAATGGTTGGAACATTTTCTTCTCCTCATTACAACAATAATTATAAATCAATTCCAACCTTTGACAAAGAAGCTTCTTTAAATCTCTAACAGCAGGTATTTCTTCAAAATCTTCCGTTTCTTCAAAATTATCCATTTCATATTTGACTGCTCTGGCCCCACTCCAGTCTCCCAAATGATCCATGATCTCACTTATGTTGTCTAACTTTTTTTTCAAAACTTTTTTTTGTTTGCCATCAATATTTTCCATTTCATCAATATCACTCTTAATACCAATTAATTGTGACTGAACATTTTCTGCATATTTTGAAACTTCATTTGGAGAGAAACAAATTACAACCTCTTTGGCTGCAGTGGTGTGCTTCTTTACTGCTTGAGCATCTACTGAAGTTGTTAATGCAGAAAACATTGTTTTTTCCAATTCTCTGATTTGATTTCTCACATCATCAAACTTACATTTCTTGTGAATTACACATGCAGTAAGACCAAGTACTCTTGGACAGAGCTCTGGTTTGTGGGCTTTAAGACTTTCATATCTCCTCATAATTTCACGCATGGGATGGTTCCCTGTAGCATGATGACATTCATCAAGGATAAGCAGATTAACATCTGCCAAAGACATCTGAGAATGCAGTATGAGATCCAGGAAAATTTGAGCAACTATTACAAGAACTTCATTTTTGTTGAGTTGTTCTTTCCACTGTAAAAAAATAAATAAACATTTTGTTTGTTACAATAGTAAAGACAATTCATTGCTAGTATCCAGCAGTGATTTTTTTTTTTTTTAATAAGTTATACTAAAAGATTTCAGAAATATGCTCCTATCAAAGAAATAAGAAAAAAAGTAAATATAAACAGCTTTTTTGTTGTAAATTATTATAGAGTCATCAAAAGCAACAGCAAAAGTTTCACTTAAATCCCAATTTGCTTTATTGCTTTATTTCTGACTTTTATGTATTGTTTTCTTAGACAAAGATCAAGGCTAACTATAACTCTTTAAACATGTTATAAGAATGAGCAGTTAATTAATTTTTCTTATTATGTGGTTCATGGGAGGTGAGCCTTGCCTATCTCATTATCAAACTAGTATTTCAATTACACATACATCTTCATCTGTCCAAATGTCAACTCCTCTTGATCGTTCAAACATACCAACGTTGAATGCAGTGTGTTTGTGTATGGCATGTCCTTGTTGGTACACTAAGGGGACCGTGTTAACCACAAACACTGTCCATTTTCTATTTTCTTTCAATGATTTCCTAATCTGTAGCAATGAAAAGAAGTGCCATAATATTAACTAGAAAATAGTTCACAACCTATAAAAAAAAAAGACCATACATATATCAACTTATATAATAGACAGACATCCCATATATATATATATATATATATATATATATATATATATATATATATATATATATATATATATATATATATATATATGACATCCTGTTAAATAAAAGATTGATAACCAAGACAAGATACCTACATTCACACATCCACAGCTAAAAAAAAAAAAAAAAAGCATATTTTATCTAAAAAAAAAAAAATTGAATATAAAACAGCAAGATATTCACAATTATCTTCTCAGTATATAATATCATGCTGTTCATCCAATAGATGTTGTATTGAAGAGAAACTTTATGAAATGATTCTGCCATCTCACTGTTTCCAAACATAATCCAGTATTCCTACCTGGTACCCAAGGTCTTTGATGAGCAGTATGGAGATGAAGGTCTTCCCCGATCCTGTACCCAGAACAAGAATGGAATTTTGCTTCTTGGCATGTTCATAGAGTTCCAGTTGGTAAGCTCTTGGTCTGAAGTCTGCCGTTTTATTTTCCTAAAAGAAAAAATCTGTGTAGCCAAGACAAGGTATGAACAAACAAACAAACAAACAAACAAACAAACAAACAAACACACACACACACACACACACACACACACACACACACACACACACACATACCAGGTAGCTCAGTGGTTAGAGCGCTGACTTCACAAGCCAGAGGACCGGGGTTCAATTCCCCGGCCGGGTGGAGATATTTGGGTGTGTCTCCCTTCACGTGTAGCTCCTGTTCACCTAGCAGTGAGTAGGTACGGGATGTAAATCGAGGAGTTGTGACCTTGTTGTCCCGGTGTGTGGTATGTGCCTGGTCTCAGGCCAATCCGAAGATCGGAAATAATGAGCTCTGAGCTCGTTCCGTAGGGTAACGTCTGGTTGTCTCGTCAGAGACTGCAGCAGATCAAACAGTGAAAACACACACACACACACACACACACACACACAAGCATGATCACAAGCATGCTCTCACTTATTATATATATATATATATATATATATATATATATATATATATATATATATATATATATATGTATATATATATATATATATATATATATATATATATATATATATATATATATATATATATATATATATATATATATATATATATATATATATATATATATATATATATATATATATATATATATATATATATATATATATATATATATATATATATATATATATATATATATATATATATATATATATATATATATATATATATATATATATATATATATATATATATATATATATATATATATATATATATATATATATATATATATAAGCATACAATGTTTATACATCAATAACTATCTTATTCCAATTCCTAAGAGTTTAATAGGTATAGTTTAACAAGATGCCTTACTGTAGAGGAAGATGCCTCATCACTGTATAGGCTGGCCATTGTTGTAAATTCTCCATAGATACAGATTTATCTTAATTAAAAGCCATTATGCCTGTAAAAAGAAAAGAGTCGATTAATTATTCTCTCTCTCTCTCTCTCTCTCTTTGTAAAAACAATTCTTACAATTGTTAAATAGAATAACACTCATTGAGAATGAAAATCGAATTACATATACAAATGTGAGAGTGAGAAAGGATGAAGTGAAAATGACAAAAAAGAGAGAGAGAGAGAGAGAGAGAGAGAGAGAGAGAGAGAGAGAGAGAGAGAGAGAGATTGGGGTGGTGCAGCTTTGTGGTTGCAAGCTTGAAAAGCATGGCTATAAGCTGAATATGTTAAAAAAAGAATCAGTAAAAAAAGTCTTAGGAACTTGGTTGAGAATGATAAAAAAAAAAAAAAAAAAATCGAAAGAACACAGTAGTAATTTCAAATGAAAGTTAAATGTCTGGATGAGGATGAAGATAAGCCTCAGTGTTTTGTTGCCTTGTATGGGTCAACTGACCTCAAGACTTATAAAGATGAAGAACAATGAGGAAGCAGCATTTAGTGTCGTAATGGGTGCACCGAATATTTCAGAATGCGTTACTCCGTGCTAAACTCACAGCATGAGCAGCTATCAACTTATTTGTTGGGTACCTCCCGCTTAGTCAGTATAGAACATTCAGTTGCAGTGACTAACCATCACATACATACCTGTGAGTCTGGAAAGGGCAATACGTACAAGTAACACTCACGTCTCCCGCCCAGCTGACTACCTTTCGTCCCATCGCCACCCCTGTCCCAGTCTTCGGCGGGTTTGCATTACTTCCATTCATGTACTTTCTCTTCACATAATCTTTTGTCTATGTGAAAAGTCATATTATTATTCCAAACTTAGTCATAGAAATAACAGCACGTAGTATTACCCTTTTGGTGTAAAGTTTACTGAAGATACCTGAGGACCAAAGCTTCTTCACAGAAATTCGAACAGTGTGTGTTTATATGTGTGTGTATGTGTGTGTGTGTGTGTATTTATTCACGGCGATACGTATGCGACAGCCCGACGGGACCAAGATTATTGAATAGGGGACAAAAATTTTATGTCCACCTTAATAATTGGCTTGGATTGATAGAAAAAAGAGAATATTATAATGTTTAGAAATAAATCCGTGACAAATTAAGACGTGATAAAATAACGTTACGTACTGAGAAAATGTGGAAACTATTCAGAAAGCATATGAGACACACTCAGAAGACCCTAAACGCACCCAGAACGCCGCTCACAGTCTCCCACACAACCAGACCACTTAAAACACTCAATACCAACTAAAACACATATAAAATCTCAAAATAGCAACACAAAAGCCCAAAACTCATTACAAGCATCAGACACATCAAAACAACCCGACACCACAAAACACTCAAACACACATAGAATATACAATAGACCACTGAAAACACACAAAGTGATATAACACACTCAAAACGTCGTATATAACACTGCAAATTTCTCCCAAACACTCTCAAAACACATCCTAATACTCAAACATACCCCCGTGCAACACACTCAAAATACGTAAAATATTTCTGAAATCATTTAACACACACTGAAGACATCCAAAATTATCCAAAAACACAATTATAACACACCCTAAACACCATACAACACTAGGATACACATAAAACATTTCCATATATACCCCGAAAATACCAGGATGTATTATAAAGGACGATAAGATTACAAGGGGGACTTAGTTAAATATTATGACTTGGTTCCTTATCTTCCTTTTCTTCCTCTCTTTCCGCTTTCTTCTTAGTCGTCCTATTTTGTTTCACCTTTCTTAATTCTTCCTTCTACTGCTTTCCTTTACAGATCAGAGTCTAGAAATACATAGAAACACACACAAAAATAGAATAGATATTACACAATCAAAATATTGACAAACTGAGGTGTTGGAAGAGAGACACAAGCCCAGAGCTATGATAAATCACCACCTTGGCTGTGACGTCATCAGAGGAAACGGGAACCGTTAGGGGAGCGATAATAGTGGTGACTCGACTAAATTCCGTAAATAATAAAAAAAAGTGACCTTTAGAAAAAAGAAGCCATGCACGCCCGAAAGCTTCATTATTTATGACTTGATAGACCATCGAAAGAATTCTAGCTTAACTAGTTTTAAGGAAATGTATAAATTAAGTATGTCAAAAATATATAAAAAAAAACATTTTCACTTTTAAAACTGCTAAAACATTCAGCCATTTCAACTTTATATTTCCTTAAAATAATGTAAGACAATATAATCTTCTTTCTCAGGCATCTAACAGTTATCTAGGTAGAGCCAGTAGTGAACAAGTGAAAAGATATTTATGTGAAACAAAAGCATAAAATCTCTAAACTCATTAAAAACTCTTGTAAATTCCTAATTTCACGTTACACTTTATAGAGTCTAAGATATCTTTCAAGCTATTCTAGAACGAGCCACACCATTAAACACAAGCGTAAAAATTAGTATATATATGTAATTTACGTTTAACAACATTAAACACCATTTCAAATTGCACATATTTGACTCAATAGGTTGATTTTATACTTGAAAGAGCATAGACGATTATTTGATGCCATAAAAACTCAGAATAAAAAAATAGATAAAAAAAGACCTAAATGATAAATCGTAAATTTTGGCCGCTAAACAGTTCACACTTACGCCATTAAACATAATATATTTACCCAACAGAGGCGCTGAACACACTTCAAACACAACGAAGTATTTATAAAAATAATGAAAAACATACCTTGGAAGCATAATATCATTAGAAAAAGTAAAAAGAAAAAAAGTATAAGAAAATACAGTCTACCTGGGGCGGGGGCACTAGGGAGGGGCCAGCATCAATGGAACAGCCTGGAACCATGTTGCCAAATTTATTCTCCTCACAGCAAAATAAAACCATATTGGGAACATTTGACCATGGGATATGTAATGCTATAAGTGGCTCTATTCTGAAACATGTTTGGCTTGCACTCAGCCATGCATTAAGTGAAAGAAGTAAATCCGCTGGTAATTCTGACGAATTGCCTCTAGTCTATACTGTTTAACTATTGCCTTTTCAATATTTTGGTAGAACAAGTTTTTTTTTCACAAAACTGTGTGAATGGCTTTTAAAAATACCTTTAACTAATGGACGTATGGAATTGTGGTGGGTTGTGGTGGTAATGTTGACTTGTACTGGTAATTCACTATTTTATTGTCATAATTGCCCCTTAGTGATAGCTAATATGTTAATATTATTCACTTGTGTATGGGTGTATTTAGGTTGGTTCTGGTTGTATTTGAGCATGTTTAAGAGTGTTATAGTATATATATATATATATATATATATATATATATATATATATATATATATATATATATATATATATATATATATATATATATATATATATATATATATATATATATATATTGAGTACATATTGCATGCTGTGTCTCGATTTGAAGCCAAACATACTGAATGGTAACTTTCAGTAATACCAAACACTGCCAACACCTCCACAACTACCATCACTGTAGCTGTGTAAGCAAGAGGCTTTTAAATGGAGTAGCTGCTACTAACCCACTCACCTTATGTCAAAAGAGACTAAAAAGGACTGAAGTTTGGAAGTTATAGTGAGGGTATGGGTGCTGGCGGATGGTGCTACTGCCTATATAATCGTAGCAACAGTTGCCACATAGCTTGTTATTTGAAAAGAAAGTTTGCTATCAGAATGATATTAATACTACTGCATAGGTAGGTATACTACAACTTATCCTGTACTTATACTTATAGCAACAGTAGTGATATGGGTAAGTGTAGGTATAAAGTAATGTGAATCACTGCTGATTCCTCACTGATGGGAACGTGCAAAATAACTAGAATGCTACATGATATTTTGATAAAGAATGTCCTTACAGGCTACGGTTTATTACTATACATTTGTTTCTTCTTTATGTAACAAGTATCAAGCAAGCATAACCACTGTGTCTATACCCCTCTTTCCTTTTATCTGAAATAGACAAAGAATCAGCCCCATATGATTACTTTTATTCAATTGATGACACCACAAAACCTCTGAAAGATTAACTATTTATTTTTAAATACAACAAACTTCAAAGAATGAGAGGTTATGTAGCCTAATATTTACCAAGTGTCAAAACCAGATAATAATTAGTTTAGTTCCCTCTTTGGTTCTGTAATATGCAACAATTAATAGCATTAAAAGTAATATATGGAGTGTCTTTAAGCATTTATAAAATGTATGCAGGTGTGGTGGAGGTTTGGTAAATGTGGCTAGTACATGAGAGAGAGAGAGAGAGAGAGAGAGAGAGAGAGAGAGAGAGAGAGAGAGAGAGAGAGAGAGAGAGAGAGAGAGAGAGAGAGAGAGAGAGAGAGAGAGAGAGAGAGAGAGAGAGAGAGAGAGAGAGAGAGAGAGAGAGAGAGAGAGAGAGAGAGAGAGAGAGAGAGAGAGAGAGAGAGAGAGAGAGAGAGAGAGAGAGAGAGAGAGAGAGAGAGAGAATCACATCTCTTCTATTGCTAAAACAGCTTCCATTAAGTTGTTCATGTACTTTCAGCTATTTTCATTCTCTCCCTGGTTAGTCTTTTACAAAACCTCATCCATCTGCAAACACATATTGGGCTGCTACTGATTCTAGATTCTAACTTTCAGCTTTTTTTTTATGAGGTAGAACCAAATATTTCATCTTAATTTCTGTATTCTAACACATGTTGATCTTTTCATTGAATGCTGCTATCTTCTATTGTTACTTCCATGGCTATCCTCCTGAACTTGCTCTTTTTTTAGGCAAGAAACCTCAAGGTTACATAATGATGAGGGAAATAATGTTTATTGTGTATAAGGATGTAGTACAGTATAAAGGTTTAGATTTAAAGGACAGTGGTGCCTGAGAGCAATCCCTCCAGAACTCTCCTTTTTACTCAAGATCATGAGTGAATGAAGTGCCCAAACCTCAGACTAACTCACTTGGCTACAATCATTCTACTTCCTGTGACAAATCCCTTTTTTGTCAGTTGTAGGGATTCTCAGATCTAGATGCTATAGAATATTCGGTGACATTGATTCATCCTCAGCCTGCTTTACACTGGGTTCTAATTTATTGGAGAGAAAGGTCTTATTTCTTCACACTTTTGATAATTCTTGGTGTGATTATTTATGGTGTGTGTGTGTGTGTGTGTGTGTTATACTTGTTTTATATCTTAGTAATGCAATTGATGACATCCCTAAACCAGTATTTCCATTAAGCTTTGTCCAGGCTATCATAATTGTATGGATGCTTATTCTACCAAATATCTTCCCCTTACAAATTCTAAACTCTCATACAGCTTAGTCCATTACTGCATTATACCTTAAGGAAAAAATCTGGCAAGATTGATTGCCTTATTCAGCTTACCAGTCTGAATTTTAATCATATGATTTTTTTTTTTTTTTTTTTTGTGTGTGTGTGTGTGTGTGTGTGTGTGTGTGTGTGTGCATGCATGCATGCACACTTGCTGCATAAATCATCTAGGTCATGCCACAAAAACACTAAAGATAGCATAAGTAAAATCATGTTATAGCAACTTTCAAGAATATGCAATATTCAAGTTGTCCATTATCTTTTTTTTTTTTTATAGAAACTAAAAACTGCTATAATGGGTGACTAAGTGCTATATGCTTGTTGCCTTTACACCTGAGAAAAAAAAAAAAAAAGTATCTTCAGTCTGTAAGTTTAGTATTACTTTGGATAGTGTACCATTTTAAGTATTTTTAACATATACAACCTTTACTGAATAGATGCAAGATTTATTGACTCGTTATTAAGTACGTGTACAAATAAAAATGTAATACCCATTTCAACATATAAAATAAATAAAATAATCTTGTTTACACTACCTAATTCTCATAATCACCCATGTTTAGATCCACTTCATTTGTAAATCCATAAATACCTTTATAAAGAGGCATATTTAAAGCACACTGAGAAATATTCTACTTTGTGAAGATGGTAAAATAAATAATGTTTTCTTTAGTCGTGAGATTGGTTTCCTCAAGTGACATATTATGTCCATACAGCATGGTCAAATAGTTACAATGTACACAATGCTTCTCAAACATTTTCTTAATTAATTATAAAACACAATAGCAACTTAATCTAGTTTTTAATTTTCTATAACAAAAGATATTGTACAAGGTTAAAAGAGGAAATTTCTTAAATGTTCATTTGCTTAAACTATCTGCCTATTATATTCAACAACTTGCCAAATTTTCATATACTTTTTGTATTTTTGAAAGTTTAATAAAGCTATGTATACATATGCTTTTAACTATCAAAACAGTGTTCAGTGATTGATGTTTGAAATTATAAACTATAGAAAATACTGTACCTATCATGACATGAAACAAAAACTACTCTTACACTTTGTTTCATAGTTTTCTTTGCAATATAATTCTACAGAACTTTCAAGATATGAAATACATAAAATCAAAGCTTCCTCTTTAAAACACATCAAGGGCATGACACGGATGTTTGTTGTTTGAACTATTTTGTGTTCTAGTTAAGCAAAATACTAAACTTTTACTTTTATGCAGACACAAGTCCTCATAACATGAAAATTCAGTTGAAATGACTAGGTAGGTTCTCGTGCTGTATACATACATATATGGGACCTCGGTTACCAAATACCTCCCTTTATGAGAAATCAGTTTTCAAACACAATTTTTAACTATAATTGTTTCGGTTAGATCTCAAACAAAGTTACTGAATTTCAAAGTACTCAAAAAATACAAAGTAAAAGTTGCCGTTCATTACCAATTTATAGTTTCTATAAATATCTCCTTCACTTTCATCTATCTGGAGAGAAACACAGAAGGTAAGGCAGTAATTTAGTCTCTGAAATGAGTTAAGTGTGATCTTGTTGAAGAGCCTCGATGTAAACAGTTTTTGGCTTTCAGTAATAATTCCAATCCACCTATAGCTCTGACCCAAAACACCACCACTATTACACAAGTCTTTAAGTGGTATAGGGGTTAAAACAAAGGGAATATAAGTAAAGTTCTTAGGATCAGAAGCATAGATAGAACTAGAAATAATGGATTCAATCTTGAAAAAAAAGGTTTAAGAAAGAGATGAGAAGGAACTGGTTCTCCAATAGAGTGGCTGATGAATGGAACGGACTCAGTAATCAGATTCTTAGTGCTAAGTCAATAAGCTTTTTGTTTCCAAACATTTTGTTTTGAAATGGATTAAGTTTGAGAACTGAGGTTCCACTGTATATATATTCAGCAAAGGCAGAAAGCTTGACACAATGGAAATAATAAGAAGTTCCGGCATGTATACTGACATGATCTCATCAATCTCAAGAGGAACATGAATAACTGATACCTGCCATATACGTCAAGACTAAGTGAACAACTAACATAAAAACTTATCATATGGACTATATAATGGCCATGTTGTATATTTTGTCTGAGAAACCTTTTCCAAAAATATTCACTGGAAAGGGTTACTAATTTATTTTCAAAGATATTTGGGATAATATATTTCCTTCAACATGCTCACCTGCTTTACAAACAAATCTGCACATCTGTTGCACTGTCTCAGACTTTACTTCCACTTCCCTTTGTACACAAATGCCTAGAGATGTTGCCAGTCGGTTGCCACAACACTTGAATTGCTCTCCATGGTGTGGGCAATTGTGTCAGGGATGGAGTGTGAGAGCCACATGGCATGGAGCTTGGAGTATTGGGTGGCATCCAAGTGAAGGGGATTACCACGCTTCAATCCTTGATCTGTTTCACCATACCCATCCAAGTATGGTGGGTTCACAAAGCAACCTGAAGATATGATTTTAAAATCATTAATTTTAAAATAAGTAACTCAATTATTCATGTCTATTCTAATACTACTATTATCTGCAACATTTCTGCAAATATGAAAGATTTGTGAGGGACACATGGTGTAACAAAAGGGGAGGATGAGAGCAATGAAAATATGGCTAAAAATTCAGTATAAGCAGCTATGATGGAGAGCATTGTGAAATGTTTGAATGAAAACATAAATAAATCAAATAAACAAATACAGATATTCATATCCACAAAGCTCTTACCTTTGATTTGTCCAGAGAGCAGAAGGATCTTACACTCACGAACTCTAATGAAAATACCAGTCCCTGCTCCACAGAAATGAGCATGGTAGGTGCAGGCTCCTACCATCTGCCGGGAACCCTCAGGGAACTCAGTCTGACAGCAGTAACTCTGAAATTTGTTCTAAAATTAAACACACAAACACTGACAGATGCAACATACGATGATAAAATAATGATATTCAGGAAAAAACTCACATAAAACTTACCACAACTTTGTGATGGTAAACTTTGAAATATTCAAAATGTCAGCAAAATTATTTAGGAATTTAGAGTTCCTAGAGATAAAAAAAAAAAAAAAAAAAAAAAAATAAAAAAAATAAAATAAAATAAATAAATAAATAAATAAATAAAATAAAAAAATAAAAAAGCTATCAAAATAATAATAAAGAAATACATATGAAAAGTTAAATAAGAACTATTAAAAGTAATTTCCTTAAGGAATAAGTGAAATCCTCAGCCATAAGCTGCTAGTTGTCTCATACCTGTGAGCAGAGCATCTTGCCGCACACTAGGCACATGGTTGGTGTGCGGGAATCATCACCAGAAGATGCAGGGCAGGGGAACTGGGAAACTGTGTTTATCAGCTCAGAGTAATCATGAGGTAGACTGACCAATTGGTTGATGTGTGTCCATTGCCTGACACAATCTCTTCTATCAGCTGCACAAGCCAAAGGCCCAACACGATCATGACTACACCATCTGTGGAAGTATCAATACCAATAACAAACATACTTTCCTGACACAGCAGAAAATGAAGACAATAAGATATATGATGGCATCATTCAAGGAATAACAAATGAGGTACAGCTAAACTGTTTAACAATTTGTACCAAAGGCTAATTACTGTAGTTGAAGTAAATTATACCTGCTACCATTAACTAAACATCCTAAACTGAACAAAACACTCCATTCAGTTTCTAAGCTTAAAGATCTTATGAACAACTTCTTCACTTTCTTTTTATGAGCAACTTTCCCTTATTTCTTTACCTCAAGATTTCATCAAATGCCAGTGCTCAAGTAATAGAGTAAGACATCATTTTGTAAATGAGTGCACATGCTTACTTACCTATTGACTAGTTCCAAGAGAGAAGGATCACTAAAAGTGGGTCTTAGTTGGTTTACTGAAAGCCCTAAGTAGCGGAGGAGGCAATAAAATTCTGACTCAGGGACCCACACACTGGACTGCAGCTCTTCAGGGACTGGTACTTCCGTCAAGAAATGGAAGAATAACCCACAGCATCGCAAGTAGGACAAGCTAAGAGAAGTAAGTTTCATTAATGTAGATATGGACATGAATATCTCATTATAATTCTCTTATAAACTTTATCATTACTGTAGTGAGGCTCGGTTATATGAAGAAATTGGTTAAAACTACTACCAAATATATATATATATATATATATATATATATATATATATATATATATATATATATATATATATATATATATATATATATATATACACATATATATATATATATATATATATATATATATATATATATATATATATATATATATATATATATATATATATGCACACACAGGCAACCCACACTTAACGAACGGGTTACGTTCCTAAAGAAATGTTCATTAAGCGAACTGATTATAACAAGTTTGACCCCTGACTTGAACTTCCATTGAGAGTAAACAAAGTGAGAGTGCATCGTAGTACAGTGAAAGGTTTAATGAAAGTAAAAATTATAAAGTTAAACATTTAAGCAGTTTGATTTAAGACTAAGTCATTATAATGTACACTAATGTATGTATTAAGTAACTTTATAATGTTGATGATCTTAAATTTATGAAGGGAGGGAGAGTGGAGTGGGAAATACGCTAGCTGGCAACTTGTGGAATGTAAACAATGGGCGCATCATTGTACCGCATACAAAACTTATGTACATTTCCACAAGGCTTTCCATTTTATCCATTGCAGAGTCACAAGTTCAGGTGGTTCTTTTAGCTTGCAAGGAAGATATGGTCTCACCAGCCTTCTTAACCCGTACAGCGTCAGCAGATCTGAGACTTTGTAATTTCGCCAGTGCTGGCCACATCATGGATTTTTTTTTTTTTGCTAAACCAGTCTTAAATGATGTGAAACAAATGAAAATGACAGTCATTCATCCCAGAACTGACTGGAAGTGGTATTAATTGGTGTGAGATATTTTGCGCTTAGGTTAGCAACTTAGCAAAGCCTTATGTGACTAGTTTATTCGCTTCCTCGTTTCTCACCAGTCAATCCCCGAATTGGACACATGCATAATATCGCTCCTGAGTTGAAAGAAAAACAACATGTCATGTTTTGCTGTTTGGGAGTGCTTGTGGATAAAAATAGACACGAGATATCGCGAGGGAGTGTTGCCTTTGACGGTGCAAATATTTTCCGAGTAATATGTACTTGTTTTTCCTTATAACAAAGCGATTGGAAAATTCTTATTTATGTCATACAAAGTTTTCACAACCACAATATAAGTTACCAAAAACAACTGAAATGGTGAGAGTAAGTAATGGAAATTACGCTTTGTTCATATTAGCGGAGTTGAGGCGTCAGTTTCCCGCTACACCGAGCTGAAGGCAGCAGAAACAGCTAAAGGTCAGAATTGTAATAAATAAATACAGGAAGCATTCATGTTAGCAGGGACGAGGAGGCAGCATGAGCAATGTCTACAGTGCATGATGGCAGTATAATGGTAGGTTTTGAGGACGCAATACCTCCGAAAACACGAAGAAGCTCGCCGACGTATCTCATACGTCTCTGACACCTGGTTCGCTCAGAGTAGCCGACATATCTCATATGTCTCTGACGCTGTACGGGTTAATAGAGTCTGCTGACTTGAAAATAGTAGAGGCAGTAGATGGAGTCAAGCCATGGTGGCAAGCAATGCTATTAGTTTTCTTGCCTCTCCAGCTTCACTTTGAGAGTAAGAGACTTCCTGGTCTTCTTAGCAATGCTAGGCAATATTGCAGGGCTGGTTGCAAGGTGTTTTGGTGGCATGTTGAGCGAGGGAAGACGAGCTGGTGCTGAACACCGTTATTGTTTTTAGCTGAGAGCGGGGAAAGGTAGGGGTGTGAGTGGTGCACATGTTGTCCACAAGAGGCACTGGTGTATTCAAAAGCCTGTCAGCTTGCGTGATATGGCGGGGCTTTCAAACTTGGAAAAAATTACCTGGATAAAATTTTGTTAAAGGGAGTTTGGTGTTCGTTAAACGAGCAGATGGTAGTAAAAGGAAACTTTCCTTGTAGCAAAATTTCATTGTGTGAACCTTCGTTACACGGGGGTTGCCTGTGTGTGTATATATATATATATATATATATATATATATATATATATATATATATATATATATATATATATATATAGAGAGAGAGAGAGAGAGAGAGAGAGAGAGAGAGAGAGAGAGAGAGAGAGAGAGAGAGAGAGAGAGAGAGAGAGAGAGAGAGAGAGAGAGAGAGAGAGCAGAGAGAGGAAGGGGAGGACACAAGATTACCAACCAATTTCTTTTCACGTAATCCAGAAGCTGCTGGGGCTGAACTTTGATCTGAGGAATGTTGGCCAACGAACGGCAATGAGCCATCATGGACACCAGCCAAGGCCCATCTCCTGCTTCTGAGCTTTTATCAGAACCTTCATCCACTTCCATGTCGACATCAGCTTCTGGCTCCTCACATGTGAGGAGGAGTTGCACTATGTGGGCCAGGAAGCACACTTGCAGGATGTGGAGATCCTGTTTATGAGGTTATACATTTAGTAACTAAAAATTTTCAGTTTGGTACAAAAAGGAAAAGAATCTTATGAAATCCAAATATTATCATGTTAAAAATAATTTTCTTCTGTATTTTCTTTAAATGTCATCAAACAGTTGTATGAAAACAAAGTCAATACACTGGTAGTATTAAGGTACACAAATTGTAAAGGAATAACAAATATTACCTGCTGTGATCCTGTGGCTACACCCTGAATACTAGGGAATATGGATGGTAGTGACAGTGTGAGTGTGACAAGGATGCTGAACACATCCCACTCAAGCACACACGGCGTGGACTCTCCTCCCTCTAAGAGGAGACTCAACAGACGAACTGCTACACCTTCAATGGTCTGTGGAAAGAAAAAAATGTATAATCAGATTAATCAATTAGATCTCTAACTGTTATATGTATACATATTGCAAGACTAGTGCAGCCTCTAGTCTAGACTAACATACTAAACTCCTGGAGCTGAAGCCAAAATATCAACCTATTACATCAGAAATAAAAGGAACAATACTAAACACAAAAAACATCCTATTACAAGTCAGTCTCAATGATACTAGCTTATTCATTATGTAACATTTGTTTATGAATTGCCCCCAATTTAAATGTACACTATGCTGCTCGCCACCCACCACAACAAAACCACACTCCACACACCCATTCACCACACCAACCTGCATTTGCTCCAATGTCTGGTAGCCTCCAGTGCCCTTTGTAATAAATAATGGACCAAATGAACAATTAGAGTATTTGTGAAGTGTATTAAAGAGGAAAAATATTTGTGTAAGCTTGTCTACCACACTATATTTTTCCTGATTTTAATTAGCCTCAACACAAACCTGCTTTCTTTTGACACAGAGAGGAGCATAGGCAGCAAATTTGACAAGAGGAGCTAGACAGTCTCGCTGGCGGGAGGAGAGGGAGGTGAGTAGTGCACGGTTACTGTTCCGTTGAGTCTCTTCCAAAGTGTGGATGGTATAAGCTGTACTGTTCCATACCATTAAGGGAATTCTTCTACTGAAGAGATTAGGGTTCACATGAAGCCCATGCTGGAAAGAATTTTTAACACAATTACATATGATAATGAAAAAAGTAATCCTGAATAGTATGACAGTAATATGGCTCTTTTCACCAAAAGTAGATCTAAAGTTTATCCAAGACACAGTCAACTGCACAAGACACTTCTAAAATTAATGCTTGTATTATTACATAAAGAGGACCTTAATTCCATTTAGCCTTTAATTTCATAACTTGAGAGAGAGAGAGAGAGAGAGAGAGAGAGAGAGAGAGAGAGAGAGAGAGAGAGAGAGAGAGAGAGAGAGAGAGAGAGAGAGAGAGAGAGAGAGAGAGAGAGAGAGAGAAAATCAAGTACACACTTACCATATACACAGAATGAGAAAAGTTGGACATCATTTCCAAAGTCTGAGTGGGGAAATCTGGGACACTGGTGGCAGCAGGACCATTGAAAAGTGCTGTGAATGCTTCAGCAGAGTCTGAGGATGTGGCTGCTGCCAGCTCACTGGCTACTTCTGGAAGGGATGGAGGAGTCCACATTCCCTCTCCATCATTACTGCTTGCACTGTCTTCCTCTTCATCCTTTCCCTCTCCACTCTGCAGAATGAGTAGGATTGCTCTAGTTATTTCAATTGATTTTTTTTCTACATTTGGATAAAATTTACATTCACCTTAACCATAAAATTTAATTGTATAGCACAATCTATCCAGAACCTTAATACACATTTTATCAAGAAATCTGGTTAATCTGCATTCTATTAAGAAATTAATTTGCTTTCAGTGTACTTTAGACTAGAAATTAACATAATCCCAGTGTGAATTATCACAAATAAATCTGCTATCCAAACTAACAATCCTTCATGGGTTTCCCTCCTTTAGTAGCCAGGTTGCCTACATAACCTATGGTAAAGCAAATTACAAAGCTAGATTTTGGAGTAAAGAATCAGCAACAAGTCAAGATATGGGGATGAGTCCAATATGATGAAATGGTTCACTGAGTTGTCTTGGCCATCTCACTTCAGAGGAATCCAAACACAAAGGAGGGCAGGACTGCTAGCCTTCTACATCATTTTTACTATACAACAAATCTTCATGGAATATATTCACTGCACTGTAAGTGTCTTTAAAGTTATCTTATCTATGAATATGAGAAGCTCAACTTTCTAAAATTCAGTATTCAGCAGGAAGCTGACCATATTCTGGAAATAGCTTACCATGGTATAGTGCAAGCACATATATGTACACATGGATGTGTATATACATGTACACACACTTGTAGAAAAGAGAAAAGAAAGACAATTAAACAAAATAGCTAACTCAATACCTTTTTATGTTTTTTGTAGAAAGCGATCCTGGACCAGCGAGGTGGCCTAACCCTCTGCCCCCCATCCCCTGGCACTGCCTTCATAAATGTAGTAATGCCAGTATTTGTGGAGCCTCTTCCCCTGCCAGGCAACCCTCCCATTGGGATGGAGGCAGCACTTCCCCCAGCACCTACAGAGGTGGCTGCTGCCATCCCACCTACAGTGCCATGGCCAGCCACCATGCCTGTTGGCTGTGGACTGGTATCCATCTGTGTATCATCTGAGTGGCCACCCTCCTCAGTGGGCCGAGCACCATTCACCATCACAGTCTGTGCACACAACACTGTTAATGTTGGGCAAGGGATTCATACACAGGTGACAAGCTCAGTGGCAATAAAACTTTATCCTTCATATGTTTGAAGATAAGAAATGGAGGCAGTTTCAACAATAATTCATAAGGAAATACTGGAGTCATCTTTCTTTGCCTCTGGCTTTTTTTAACGAGATGTTATTAAATTAGAGAAAGGAAAAAAATATGCGGGTTAGTTACAACTTTTGAGTTGATCACAAGTTGGTTATGACTTACAAGTAAACTACCAATAATACTATGTTATAAGAATGCAGACATATTACACATTCATTAAAATGATTTCCACATCAATCACTGAATTGAAAAAAAGAAAACATACAACCAACAAATATAAACTGTTAAAACAATGATACTTCCTCAGATGGCTAATCAAACTGGTTAAATTTGCCATAAGTAAAAGTGCATTCTTATATCAGCAATAGATATGTAACTATGAGGCATTAGATAAATCCATTTCATCAGTGAGCTGCCACTATTCAATATGCACTACTTAAAATCTGGCAGGCAATTTCATTCCTCATTAGAAAAGAAAAACAACAACTACATATTAAAAGGATTCTAATCTGTTTGCAATCACTCTTGTCTTTATACCTTATACTTAAGGATAATGTGAAGACCTCTGAGCCAGTCAGGCAGGGAGAGGGTAGGAGGAGGAGGCTGATCCTGGAGGCCAAAGGAGGACCACGTGACTCCCGGCAGGAGGGGCAAGGCAGTGTTGCACAATGCTTCACAAAGAGGGCATAGGAACTCTGACTTCTCGATATCAAAACTCATGTTCTGCCGATATCTGAAGAAATAGAAATAGCAACATTATTATTGCAATATCCCCTCTTTCTCTCTCTCTCTCTCGATGGCAAAACACTAACAACTGTTGGTGCCCAACATGACATTAGAAGAGTATCATTAAAGTCACACCACAAAAAAATGATAAAAATAAAATACATTAAATTATTCTGAGTAACAGTCTACAACAAAATGAAGGGGCTGTACTCACCGGTATGGTCTTCGCCTTTCTTTGGTTACAACATCATCAAAATATTTCTGCCAGCAATTGGCATGCATAGCATGACCACATGATGAGGTGTGAGCCCCCCAATGCAGGTCTCCTGGTAGTATGAGGGTGTCATGAGTCTCTGGCTGATCAAGGTGACGGGAACGATTGCGAGATAGTACTGTGGACCGCTGGATGAGTGCCCCCAAGACCATAGGGCGGCCTCGAATGCCCTCGCTGTGGCACAAGCGATCTTCTTGGTGGCACAAGATACAAGTGTACCTGTTCATATAAATAAACATCAGTAATATGGTACTTAATGTTTCAGAGAATTAATGTCTAAGTAGTCAAACCTTTATACTGTAGAAGGCAATAGACACCTGCTGAAATTAAAATCACTCCCAATGAAACCTAAAATAGTGGATGAGAGGATGTTGTGAACTCATCATCATCATGAAATGGATGAGTTGACATGCATTTTTAACTAATGAATTGGTGTTACCTTTACATTTTTTTCACTGCTACAAAAAATAATTTGTCATTTTGGTAACTATTTCCTACAAGGCTTTCACTACATGCAATGCACACAATAATTATCATTCATTGGCGTGTGGCACCACTTAAGTACATAGCGAGCCAGGGAGGAGGGACGGGTGGTGGCAGAGGCCCACCCAGGGAAAGCAAAACCATATATATATACCTAACTCATGCAACACCCTGTATATGATGAATACAGCCAGTGAAGCAGAGGATAAGGACACAATTCTTGAATACTTACGTTACTTCCTGAGATGGCACCAGCGTCTGCCGAGGCCCAATTGCTATCATATCTTCAGGAAGCTGCTCACTAAGTTCCATTACCATTGGTTCAGGGATGTCTGCAGGTTGGTCAGTTGATGGGGTTTCCTAAACAATAGTTTGACTTAATAATCAATTATATTTTTAATGCAAAAAAAAAAAAAAAAAAAAAAAAAATATATATATATATATATATATATATATATATATATATATATATATATATATATATATATAAATAATAATAATAAATCAATCAATCAATCAATCAAAAATAATAATAATAAAGAGAAAATAAATAAATCCATTGACTCTCTCTCCATATGGAACCTCTCACACGGTGATTGTAATAGTATTATTTGGTGCTTCTTCAGATAAAACCCCCCAAAAAATATATGGAAGCTATGTTTTGAGGGAAATAACTCTCCAGCAAACCCATCAATGCTTCATTTTCAGGACTCATGAGTTATGGCTTGCTCTGAAGAGATTTCCCAGCATTCACACATCAGGTTCATGGATTAATTTTAAAATGTTCAATGAAGCAAGTAACTTCATATAATGAAAGGCATACAGAAGTATTACTTGAGACTACCTTTGAGGAAGTTTGTAGAAAAATAAGGCATCAGAAATAAACAATATATTCCTTACCTTGAAGAAAGTTTCATTTGTCTTTATGAAATTTTGTTGCATGGAGGCCATCTTTGCCATGATTCGGGCTTTTCTCTGGGCAGCAATGTCAGCTCTTTTCTTCTTTTCTGCTGAGGCTGATGCTGTATCAGAAGAAGAAGTAGAGGCCAGCACAGCTTCAGATGCCTGACTTGGTTTGGCAGAGTCACTTGACAAGTTGAGAACAGCATGGTACCTGATAAAATGCATCATGAGCAAAACTGATCACTAGCCAAACACAAAACATTAAAAGGCAAATTTGTAAAAATGTTGCCAGGCTCATCATACAAAACTGGTGTCCATCAGTTTTCTATTTCTCTAGAGAAAACACCAGCACAGTATTTAAGGCAAATTGTAAAACTTCTCCCACTAGTTCAGAAACTCACTTCTTAATGGTCCATGTCAAAAGATCTTTGTGGGTTGTTGTTCGGCGGTGGCCCACCAAGCGGCCTAGGAGGCTGAGCAGGTTGATTTTCTGTGCCCGGCGTGTGAAGTGGAAGTATGGGTCACTATTGTGGTGATAACGTTCCTCCTCGTGGAGGGCATAGCCTATGAGGTGTAGAACCTTCTGCAGCTGAGATTCACTGACACTCTGAGTTTTGGGTTCACTCATCCTGGAGGAAAATGAATGATTTCCAATAAGTATATGAAACAAATTGTTCATTATAAAGAAAAATGTGATACTCTCTGGTCAGAATCAAACCCCAGTGGAAGGACACTGAAACCATCAGGAGTCACTATAAAGGAAAATAAAGATATCCCCTGGTCACACCTGTGGATGCACATTCTGAATGCTATAATTAAAAAAATTTGCTATTTTCATAAATATTCTATAGTTGCAAAAATTTGGAGACACCAGTGATTATTAGTGTCCATCTTACTATCTTATGCAATTTGCACATAACCAGCAATTAGTATATTCTTTCATCCCACAATAAGAAATGGTTATAATGAAACTGACCTTTTTAAAACTGTTTTGATGATGTGAAGAAAGACATCACACTGGAGGATATTGACAATCATGGTGAAGGGCACAGTGAAGGGTGGAGGAACAGGTGGAGGGCAACACTCTTCTTCTCCAGCCCCTTTCTTTCTTAGTCGCTGCCCAACCTGTAAGGTATAACATCCCAATTGTAATCCAGTTTTCTTTTTTTTTTTTTCCATGAAAGAAGTACTGGTGCTGGTAACAATTATAGATATAGTGTGTGTGTATATTCTCTATATTCTGTGGCTTTCCTGTTTTATGAAAGATGATTTACATACGTGCTAGCTAATATTCTAGTACAGACTACAGCTTTGGTAACTTACTTCAGATTTGCTTTGTTCTTCCCGTGTGTAGTGGTAGAAGAAGAGGTTGTAATGAGAATAGTATTCTGGTTTCAGTTCAAAGAACCCTTTAGCATTGCCAGATGATTTCTTGAAATCAGCAACTTCATCAATAACCTGAAGAAATATCATCCAAGTAAGAATATTACATATATTATTGAATTTTATTTAAAATAGGTGCACAAATGGCAGGATTCCACTATACTTATTTCTGACATTGAAGTCAGATAACATTTAAGGTTTCATGAGAATAGTCTAAGGTAAGATTGTCAGTATAATCACATACCTTTTCCATGCCTGTCTCATGATTCGGCCCTTCAGGTAGAGCCTTGTTGAGCACTGAGTGTGGCATGGGCTCAATACAAAGGAGCTGAATAATCTCTTTCTTAATCCTATCCTCCTCTTCCACTTGTCCAATGCCTGGGGTGTAACGCTCAGCTACCAAAGTCATCACAAGCTGCAAATACTCCTCAACCAGCACCACTGTCTGCCTCATATTGTCCTCATCATTGCTCTGGAGAGAGAGGGAGGTCATAGTAATGCATCATTTCTCACACATTCACAACTACTCTTATTCACTTTTGTTAGCGAAAATTATTTCAAGGTGAGAATGAAACCATCCAAAGCATACTTTCATTAAATACAAAAGAAATACCTTGTAGTAATTAACTTCATAGTCTTCCCGTGCCCAGTTCATGAGATTGAAGCGGTTCAAGATGTGGACAAGAAACTCATTGGAATCGATGAGTGTTGCTGCAATCTGTAGAAGCATCACATCTCTGTCCAGCATCTCCTGTCGACACCGCACGTTGTGGTAGAAGTAGATCTGGTTGATGAGTGAAAATCCATTGCGGCGCCACATCCCTGCATGCACCTGTGGCGATAGCAATGAGTGATTTCATTAATGTGATAAAGAGGCTGTTAGGTTAGGTTAGGCTACAACTAAATTAAGTATCTTAGTTTGTCTTGGTTGCATATCTTCAGGAGAAATCACAATTAAGTATACAAACAGACAGAAATCACAACACTAAGGAGACAACTGAAGGCTTTTATGTTCCTCGAACACTCAGTCAATCATCTAACACATTATATATAAAGCTAATCTAGTTGTCTAGAGCAATTCCTTATTACTAGTTAAGGGGAGGCAACAGTTTTTAATTAAGGTGTATTTTCTTTCATATTCTCATGAAATAGTACCTCAATTACAAGAATCCCAAGTATTATTGAAATACGATAATTAGTTTCAGAGAAAAAATATATCATACGCTGAAAATGGTAATAAATAGCATCAGCATTCTTTGCTATTTCTCTAATGTTTTTCAACCTACCACTTTGAAAATAAGTGCACAGGTAACTCTTGATTTACGTGTGTTTAATTTACGCGTTTTTGTTAACCCCTTCCTCGGCAGAAACGAGTATACTCGTTTTCACTAAATGTTCCGTTTTCAGTCATCGACGAGTATACTCATCTAAAATTTGACCTTCAAAAACCAGCTACAGACATATATATTCGTTTTCACTAAATGTTCCATTTTCAGTCGTCAACGAGTATACTCGTCTAAAACTTGACCTTCGAAAACCAGCTATAGACATATTTACTCGTCGATTCTGAGCCTTTCTAAGCCACTCTACATGTGAAACGAGTATTCTCATCAAATCGTACGCCTGGCAGAGGCGATAGGGTGGAGCGGTGGGATTTCAAAGACGCTCTTACTAGAATTGCTCCGAAAACCACTGTCGTCGCATGGGTGTTGTTTTCATCCACATTACCACTCATTTTTTGTACACTTTTCAAATAATTTACACCCCAAATGTCTAGTTCTGAAGAAGAAAGTGAATATGAACCTTCCCTCAGAAGCTTGAATACTTCTGATGACTGCCAGTTCATCAGACAATGAATATTTCTTGACAAGTGAGGAGGAGGAGGAGGAGGAGGAGGAGGAGGAGGAGGAGGAGGAGGAGGAGGAGGAGGAGGAGGAGGAGGAGGAGGAGGAGGAGGAGGAGGGAGGTGAGGGGAGAGCTTGGAGTTTATAGGAAGATGAGTTTTTTTTTTTTTTTTATTTATACCATGTGGGCTTTTCACGGGAATTTATGGGCTAAAGGGGATACTTTTTGGAGTACCTCCTATCTTAAAGCCCACCCACTAGGAAACCGTTGCCCAGAGTGAGGAAGCCCAACCTACACTCAGACCGTGGACAGGATTCGAACCCGTGCGCTTGGAGACCCCTCGGATCCCAAAGCACGCATGGTTCCACTGTACCGCAGCGGCCCCAATGAGTTAACTCGTATATGTCTACAAAGGTATTTTCAAAATAAAAAGTTAACCAAAAAAATGGGGAAAAACAGTAATTACCAGCTGTTTTCATAATCAGCATGAAAAATACTATATATAACCAAAATAAAAAAAATTAGTCTGAAAAAGAATTGTTTTTAACTAAAAAATTCTTGGGGAGGGGGTTAATTACTCAATTTTGAGGTTTGGGTCAAAAAGTCGTATTTTTTTGCCATCGCCTCCTCTTAAGATCATGGTAGTTTCCATACCATTATAGTGTGTACTTCACCATTTGCAAAACAAACCACATATAGTACAGCTATTTTCTCTTTAACATAAAAACCATTATGTACATACACTGGGTAACCAAGTAAATGTATTGCTTGGCATGACTAGATCCATCATTGTATCCACACAACAGAACATTGCTATTCCACACATTAAGAGTCCCACCTGTGCTATCATGACTTGAGTCCTCAGCACAGGTTCCATTAACTCCTCTGGTGATGGCTTTCCCTTAACCAGGAACTCTGGAGAATTGTAGTTGAGGTCATACTTGTCCAGGTGAAGCGTGAGAGCTGCTACCAAACGGGATAGCGGCAGGTGGATGGAAACAGGGGCCGAGGACACATCATACTCAATGCAGGACACAGAGTAGTCTAAAAGCTCTCGGACATACCTCCTCCGGCTGGCCTCATTCCCCAGCTCCCCAAGTGACTTCATCAACATCCTGAAACAGGCAATTCCTTAGTAATTTGCACAATACTACAAGTAAAACATACCTGCAATTAGAGTGAAATAATATCATAAATTAATGATCAATATAAAAATATTCAGAAATTTTTGTCCTTAACAACTAATTAACTGAATCATATCACGAAATACAATTAAATTACATTATCAAGAATATAAAGGTGATTACATTTTTTCTTTGATAAGATCTCATTAAGGACATCACACAGCCACAATAAAAAAAAAAAATTATGAATATATAATAATTAGAGGTAAAAAAATCAAAAGGAACTAATAAATAAATACAAAAGATAAATGTATAAATAAAATATATGAAGAAATAAAACAAATAAAATACAAAAATTAACATGTAAGGTAAACAAAAATAAATAATAATAAAAACAAAAACAAGAAACAAGAAGCAATTACCGATAAGCCTTGAGGAGTACAATGCGATCCGAAGCTGCCCACTCAGTGACAAGCGGGATGACTGATGCCAACTTAATATGGAGATTGAAGGCAGATTCCCACTCAGGCTCATACTCCATGTGAGTCCCCACCTGCCGCACCATTGGATCCATGCTCTGTTGTTTTAAAAGTGGAAATGTAATTAAAATGATACGAAGAGAAACAAACAACTTAGTACCCATGTATGAATTATGAAAATGATTATCAGGAAACCAAGAACTGTACTGGAGAGCAATGATGTCCCCAACTCAACTCACTTGCATCATGCTCAAGAGACGTAACAGGAGACTGTATCCATGAAGAAACCCTTTCCGTAGATCATCAGTCCAGACTTCCGGCTTCACACCCAGCAAATACTTAAGATCATACAGGATGTACTGGATGCGCCGGAAGGAGGAAGTGTTGGAGCTGCGATGTTCTAGGGCAAGTTTATCTGAAACATGAAAAGATGTGCTGAATGGTAATTTTTTTTTTAAGTAGGATGAGACTGAGGTTCCTAGCTCTATATACTTTTTCTTACAGAAATGTTGACATGTGAAGTAGATAAGATCGGTAAGAACAGAAGAGAGTGGTCCTGTTGGTGATGCCAGTGCAGCATGGTGTATTGGTGAGAGATTTTGATAAGACTGGTAGCTATGGATGAAAGTGAATTTTCATAAGAATGGGTGTTTGTGGAAGTACATGTTCTGTACTAAGTGAGAATTATACGAATGAAATAAAACTTCCTTCAAAGCAGATAAAGAAAATTAATACTAAGATATAAAGCACTGCACTTACTGTCCTTAAGTTTTTTGTCACATTCAGACAGGAATGTGTTGAGGAGACGTGCCAGCACATCTTCTTCAGCTACCAGCATGTGAGCAATGGTAGGCATGGTAAACAGCTGCACACCAAGAGATGCCACTGATACTGAATGGTCATGGTCATCAAGAATGAAATCCTTCATCATCTTGCTGTAGTGTTTGGTGAAGGTCTGAAAAACAAAGATGGCACTCCATTATCTTCAATTTTCATAGTTTTTTTCCTATCCAGCAATTTTTTTTGGCTACTTTCATCTTGATAACAATTTGAATTTCATTTGCAAAGTATCCTACCCTGGCAAACATCTTCTTGCTCTCTTGATCCATGAGCATTCCAGAAATAAAGAGACGATGCCATTGCACTCTGGCTGTCTTCCACATTTTGGTGTCTGTCCAGATGATGCTCTCAACAATAGTCCCTCCATCCTGCAATACATAGATGCAGTTAGTTAGCTTTGCAAGGGATTCCATGGGTTTACGTTTAGTCACTCTCATTCAGCTCTATCATGCACAATTTGCTCTTAGTCATTAGTTCATTACTCCCTTCACATGATTTATTCACTCAAGACGTGGCTTTCCTTATATCTTTCATTATACACATCTCACATACAACTATCCCCTCTTCTTCAATGACACTAAAATGTCTCCCTCTTCCACAATGAATATCCTCAGTCTGTCCTTTACTCATAATCTTAACAGGAAACTTTACATCTCATCTCTTGCTAAAACAGCTTCTATGAAGTTAGACGTTCTGAGATGTGTCCGCCAGTTTTTTTCACCCCCCAATTGCTAACTCTGCACAAGAGCCTTATCTGCCCTTGTATGGAGTACTCTTCGCATGTTTGGGGGGTTCTAGTCACACAGTTTTACTAGATAGGGTGGAATCAAAAAAGCTTTTCGTCTCATCAACTCCCCTCCTCTGACTGACTATCTTCAGCCTCTTTCTCATTGCTGAAATGTTGCATCTCTTTCTATCTTTTATCTTTATTTTCATGCTAACTGTTCTACTGACCTTGCTAACTGCATGCCTCCCTTCCTCCTGCAGCCTCACTGCACAAGGCTTTCTTCTTCCTCTCATCCCTATTCTGTCCAACTCAGTACTCTCAATCATTCATACCTTCCTGCTTCTGTATTTCTGACTTCCTACGACTTGTCTTCTTTTAGGAGGGAGGTACCGAAGCATTTGCTCCCTAATTTTGGCTGACGCTTTTCTCTTGTAGAGAACTAGCACTCAAGTGGGCCTTTTTAAATTTTTTTTTGGCTGGCCCTCTTTCCTACATAAAAAACATACCTTATTGATGATGTCACTGAAGATTAGTCTGAAAGTCTGTGCAGACTCCAGAATAGTATGCAGCCAAACTAATAATCTTGAAGCAAAGATTTGGTGGGCTATGATGTACGTTTCCATCACCTACAAATGAATTAATAATCATTATACACTCTCGCAACAGTAAATACAACTAATACTTTTCAAAATATGGACAAAATTATCAGATTTCTACTACATAATATGTCTTAATGGAATTTACAACAATACTGATAAACATTCTTACACATGTGGCAATAGAATAGAATATACCTAAATCTTGAGCTTGATTTCTCTTCTATTTATATATATTTAGCAGATATAAATAGCTGAAAGAAAACACTCACTTGAACTTTGAGGGGCCTTACTCCCCCTCTGGAAGTCTGTTTCTCCATTGTACTCTTGGTTTGAGAACAATGCTGGAAATTTGAGCACTTAACGATGCAGCGTCCCTCCCTATCTATACTCGTGGCAAAGGCTACCGCATCTTTCTGGCTGCAACTTATTGCTTTCTCCAGGGTATTGATCACCTGTGAAAGCAAGACATATCTAGATCAACAACTAACATATGCATATCTCAAGAAGAATTATGAGGAAGGGGAGATGCTATATATGAAAGGCACAAATTCATGCTTATGAAAATCAAGGAGTCAGACAAAAGGAAATACCAAATTACATAATTTCACTTGGACTATCTCACAATTTTTAATATCTATAAAATCATTAGGATAAACAATTACACAGGATTCACTTTTGATCTACAACAGTCATGATATCAAGCACTACCTCACAGAATTAACTCTCTATCCAATGTTTGGCACTGAAATAATCTGCAGGGGAACAAAAGAATTGACCTAGAATGAGGAAAAAAAAGCCCTTACCTGGTCATAAGTGTGTGTCTCATCATTATACAGCATGGTAACGTAGGTGTCTTTAATATCATAAAGACTAGAAAGATTGGTGGGCTCTCGATCTGATTCACGGATTTCCAAATCTTTGGGAATAGAAAAGCCTTCCTCATAAGTGAGCAGCTCCTTAGCGTAGGCAAGGATGCAATCAAATATGAGATGAATCCGCTCCACCTGGAGAGAGAGAGAGAGAGAGAGATGTGATTATAGTGCAAATGAAGTAATAATCATCAAGCATTTCAACATATCAAGTAGTAGAGTACTGGCATAATGTCTTACCATATCGGGGGGAATCTTTTCTAGGGGGTTTTTGGATTGCTGCACCATTTGCCCCTTAACATGAATATCACAGAAGACATCGGTTTTCCATGCTTCCCGGTCACCACAGTCACAGTAGCCACCCCCAGAAGAGGTACTGATCTTGTATCTGTTGTGTGAAAGAATATCATGGGTCATACATGCCATCAAAAATACATTAAACTAAAAATTTCCTTGACAAACGCCACATTCACACACACACACACACACACCATGCATAGTTTACAGCACAGGAAGGATAGTGGCGAGGGATCAACATTCTCTTGGGTTTATGGATTAGTTACTAGATAATGAGGGAAAGATAAGAGCTACTAAAGTAGTGTAGATATGATTTTTTTATCTTCTTATTTTCATATTTTCTCTTTTGAGAGAGAGAGAGAGAGAGAGAGAGAGAGAGAGAGAGAGAGAGAGAGAGAGAGAGAGAGAGAGAGAGAGAGAGAGAGGAATTGTGGCTTAATTGACACATCATGACTTCTGGCTTTTGAAATCTACTTATCAACATCCTTAGAATTGACATGTGGCTTTAGGGAAAAAAAAAAAAAAAAATAATAATAATAATAATAATAATAATAAGGGTAAAAAAAGCATGAGGACAGGCAACTAAGGAGGCCATTTTTGTGTCCTTGGTCATTTTTTCAATTTTACATAAAAGGAAAAAAATATAAAATAAATAAATAAATACATGAATAAAAAATAGATAAATAACAAAACATACAGAGTAGTCTGTACATACACATTAAAAAGGAAAAAAAAGTCAAGCCTAATTAGTTTCTTTCCTTTGAAGTCATGTTACACAAGCCTTGCCCAACAAGATGAACCTTTCTCAAAATGACATTATAGTGTCTCTCCTTCAGACAACACCTCACACTTTCGGTTTCATTCTACACTACCTCTACCAAAACTGATTTACACAGAAATATGATGAATAAATAATTAAATAAATAAAATCCCACAAGTAATAACCTCGTACCCCCCACCCTCCTCTGGTGTGGTTATGGGGATGGGAATTGGTATGTCTTTCTGTACCTGTGTTTGCTGTGGGCTGAGTTCTTGAAGCAGTCAGCACACAGGACACAGGTGGGGTCCATGCCACAGTCCCGACACCCATACGTGGGATCCCCATTCTTAAACACTCGGCCACACAGGGAAGGAGGGTTATCTAATTGTTTCACCATCTGAGGAAGAACAAATCCACCAATGAATATCTCATCATTTATATAAATGAAAACTTCAAAATAATTTCTCACTTCATTGTATTTCATTTAGATTTCAGTCCATCATAATAAAGAATGACTTTATCAGCGAGAGTTGCCTATTAAAAGCAGACAAAAAGCAAATAGATGAGAAGCAAAAGTGGTCACACACCTGATACACCTGAGTTGGATCGCCTGCACACATGAACCTCTCCAGTGGGTCAAATAGCATCTTTTGGGCCTGCTCCTCATCAAATAATATTCTCAAACAATTACAGTTCGGCTGAAAATAAGATCACAAGTTACCATATTTTATCAACAAGCTAATGTAAATGGAATAGTTACTATCACATATTAAAGATATGGATAAAATTTTTCCAACAGGGCATACATTACAATACATAGAAATAAGAAATAGTTTTGCACATAAATATACGTCTTTTGTAAACGGCAGATTGATAGCATAAGCCATGCCAAACTTATCACTTACTAGAGGTGAGTAAATTTCAGGAACTTTAATCCGCCAGTAATCTCTGACGTTGAGGGCAGAGAAACGGCCCTCCTTGTGGAGGGTATCCCACCGCTCCACCAATTCTGCCACTGTGGGATCCATCATGTCATCCTCAGCCTGCAATAAATAACAATCCATTATGCTCAGCTGAGTGGTGGCTAGTCCTTTTCTGGTAGAACAAGCTGTCAATGCCAGGTACACCAAGTTTTACCAGGCAATGGTCAATTTTCTTGAGAATAATAGTTAAGAGTATCTTGGCTCATCCATGTGTACTAAAAAATCTTCTGGTCTCTTTTTGGCTCAATAAAAAGATGGTGATATTTTCCATGTATATATATATATTTTTTTTTTTTTTTTTTACTTCATGCATTGCTCATTTTCTCCTTAAAAGGCTTGCATGAGCAATATTAGCTCATTATCAGACAGTGAGCATAACATTTTTTCAGTACAGCAGGTAAATCACAAATAAATCTGTGACAGCATCCCTCCTCACATTAGTTAGAGCAGGTTACCCGAGTCCTTTGTGTGCCAGAAACCAGCACAGGACAGCATTGGTAGGCACTGGTTGCTTGTGTCACAAAGCCAGTGTTTTCTATGCACTCACTCTTAACTGGGAAGCCATAATGAAACTATGTGGTATATGTTTTTGCAAGTTACCCACTAACTCCACCAAGAAGTGAAGAAACCTATATCATTATAAAACTGTAAGAGTTGCAAAAACAGATGCAACAACATAAACACTTATAATTGAGACTAAAGACATGACTATCACTACATCATAAAGTCAACATATAAGCTCAAATTACACATGACTCATGGCCAATTACAACAGTATGAAATCAGTGCAAATAATCAACTTTTTGAAAACATATGTGTGCAGCAAAGAGATTAGATATGACCTTCCTCAAATATTTCAAATGCTGCACAACACTCTCTTATCTAACCAAGTTCTAGGCAACCCACCTGGAAGCCTTTGTCATGAGCCAGCCAGCAGCTACATGACCTTCATACTGATGGCTCTATAACAATGCACAAGCCTGTTACACAAATCCATCTCATAAAATTCCCCATATGACACAGCATAACTTTCTGCTGTTTGTGTTATTTTCAGGTTAGTTTCTGATCTGCTTCAGCCCCAAAGAACAGTTGCTGAGAACAGAACATCAGCCTAAGCATCATTTCAACCAGAGACTACATACACTTGATTCTCTCTTAATAACAATCCACATCCTAATTCACGATACTCTCAGTTCCTCTATTGAATCTGACAAAGGGAAAATTCAAGACAAAACAAAGAGAACACAAAGAAAATTAATCAGATATCAATTTTGTTAACTTTTCCTTCAATAGATAAAAAAAGGAAACCACAGAGAGAGAGAGAGAGAGAGAGAGAGAGAGAGAGAGAGAGAGAGAGAGAGAGAGAGAGAGAGAGAGAGAGAGAGAGAGAGAGAGAGAGAGAGAGAGAGATAGAGAGAGAGACAGAGAGAGAGACAGAGAGAGAAAGGAGACTAACAAATGACACTTAGCTCCTTTATTTTGAAAATTTTATCCATCTTTTTACTTATACTTGGCAGGATAATTATTTCTGGGTAACAACATACCTAAGAGTGGTCTATGACGGAGCTGGTGGAAATGCAGGGGTTATATGAGTATGAGGAGGCCTGGTGGATGGCTGGTTAACATGTGAAAGGTGGTGGTGGTGATAGTGGTGTACAAGGAGAAATTAAAGAAAGAGTCTTATGTCATGAAGTGCAAATATATCGCACTCCCACCAGTGCAATTTGTGACTTTCAACGTGTAGAATGTTTATGGTAAATTATCTTCTAGGAGTGCAGTGGTCTCGTCATATAAATTGTTCTACCAAAAGTGTCCTTGTAACTATAATTTTCATCACATCTCCTCCAGTCACCACCAGTAAGACAAAAACATTCCTCATCTATTTCTCAATACAAAATTCCTCTTCTTTTCCTACCACAACACAAAATTTAATCTCACATACATAGACCAAGGAAATAAACACATAGGTCCATACACACACACACACACACACAAAATAAAAATAATAATAATAATAATCTCACACACACACACAGACCAATGAAACAAGCATACACCCACACTTTCTCTCTCACCCCATCAAAATAATATTCTCTACTCACAGCTCCCTAACACAAACCAATACTCCTCTCACTCCCTCCTCACACACACTACACCTCACTCCAATACTCCAGCCCTCTCTCCCTGCGCCCTTCCACCACAATAACACTCCTTTCACCCCTCCACTCGAGACAAAGATATTTGACTGCTCCCCAACACAATAAAAAACACAGTATTCCTCACTCCTCGTCGCATTCCTGTCTCCTCCAGCAGGCAGACACGTCCAGCGAATCCGAAAGCGATAGCACGGTGAGAGTGAAAACTGCCACGGGGGGAATTGGAGAAAGGAGAAAATCCCACAACGAGAGAAATTCCAAGTTACAAAAATGACACTGAACACCACCAGATCTACATATTCACACTATCATTCCTCTATTTCGGTGTTCTTTTTCAACTGGCCCACACACGCCCCACTCTTGGCTGAGGGAAGGTGGCAGGGAGTTGTGGTGGAGGCAGCGACACTGTACACCCACGAGTAATGACGCAGCGAGACTTACACTTTCAGCCCCAACAACAGACAGTCACTTCACTTTCCCTGCTGCTGCTGCTGCTGCTCCCAGATGATCCACCACGACCCGCACGAAATCCACGCCTGTATTTTGTCACTAAGTTGATTTCAAGGTTTTAATGGATGTCTAACTTAATCGAAAGTATTTATGCGAAGTGAAATTCGCATATATGAATCGTTAAATTTATGTGTTTGGTAGATTAATGAGGGGTAAGTATAAATATTCAAGATAAACAACTTTTTTTTTCTTTACAGTGATATGATTTTTACATTTGTAGGTCTAAACACAATAGGAATGGTTAGGATAAATATCTAAATGAACTAATATGTAAGTAGATAAGCAAGTTGTTTGCATGAATCACACCCGGAAATTACTTGTTGGTCTTTTGTCTGACCACTTTCACATCACACGCATACGTAACTAATGCATTAATAAACAAGTACATGGTTGAATTGATAAGCATACCTCTCACCATACAAAGTAAAAAAAAAGTAAAGTAAAGAAGAAAATATACCAGAAGAATATACTACCTACTTTCCTACTAAACCATTATTTCATCACATACACACACATGAAGAATCTAACCACTCACAGTCCTTCAAAACTGGATCTTCCTTGTATTAAGAACCTTGCGGTGATTATATAAACATCTTAAAATAAATAAATTAATTGAAAAAGAAAGTAAATGCAATAGTTTCCGTGAAGTGTAGGTATGAGCAACAGCGAATGAGAAACCAGAATATGACAAGTTCTCCTTTCTGATTGGTTACAGCTGGTCGGGTCAAAGTGTGTCTGTCCACTGGAGTGTTGGGATAGCTGACGTGAGACACAAGCCAGCCAATGAGAAGCCAGAATAATTATGTATAGCCTTTCTGATTGGCTACAGCTGGATATGGGTCTCATTGGTGCTCCCGAGAGATGTCAACAGTGAACACGCAGAAAAGAAAATGTAATACAGGTTTGGAAAATCTGGAATGCAAGACAATGATGATACCGGACTTTCATGATGTTATGACAAATACACTGATGCAGGTGAGATATATTTGAGACTGGTGTATGCATTTCTTATTTCCATTACTGTGATATGATGAACGTTATTACATAGGCTGTTATTGGGGGTATTTTTAGACCTAACTTTTGATGTGAGTACGTGCAGGAGAACCAGGGTGAACTCATGGTATTACATTCTGAAGCTAAAGAAGAAAGGATTTATGAGGTGCGTCTTTTAAACACTTACTGTCGTATTTTGAATCAATCGTCGACTAATTTTCAAGTGTTACGACAAAGGACTTGGGGTCTGTAGGGGGCCGGGGGGCAAGGTGGGACTCATAGGTTGGGGGGGGGTGTTCTAATTTTACCACACCCCCTTAGTGCAACATACTGAAATCAACTACGTATATGATTATGTTACTGCTGCTGCTGTTGATGTGATTTGTAGAACCATAACATTCTATAAGGGGGACTTCACTATAAATGTATAAACCCAAACTTAGGTAATCCACATAACCACGTGCAACCCAAGTCTTTGTTTTCTATATAAACTTTGCTCTCTCATCTTGACCTCCATAAAGGGGTTTGCTTAGATCATTGTTACTCCATGCATAGTTGCTTTGAATCAGAGAAGCAGTAGAAATTAAGGTGATAAATGGTAGAATACAAATCCAGTCATATATTTAAATTACGATGTAGGCCTATGGACAGCCTTGACTTGGTAATCACACCTATAAATAATGCTGCAGGTACACGAGGAGAATAAAGAAAATAGATTTAGGTGTGTATCGGGGAAAAAGATTCTCGGCAATACTGTGAGGGTATCAAGAAGACTTAATGTATATAAAGGGAGGGACAAGAGGCGGGGCAGGTGGAGTTTACGGTGGTGAGGCTCAATTATTTCAGTCGGCAATGACGTATATTGCACTTCATGAATAGATTAATGGTTTCATAAAGACTGAGGAAGAAGGTCCTTGGTCCACGGAGAAAGGTATTGAACAGAGTGCCGGTAACACCTCGGTTGGCTCACTGAAGCGAGATACTTAATTGCCAGTGAGTGGTATTGGTGCTGTCCCTCAATGAAGAAAATACCATCATGGGGTGTTCTTGCTTGCTTGTTATAGCCACATCTCTACCCTCGTGTGTAGGTCCCAGAAAAGATAATAATGCACACCGAAGGCATTTGAACACATGATGAGAGAGAGAGAGAGAGAGAGAGAGAGAGAGAGAATCCATTTTATTTGGTACTATCTATTAGGTTTGTTTTGAGAACCGAGACGTAATTCAGAGTACTGCTGTAGCTGGTGACATGGACAGCAAACAGTATTGGCAGCGAAAACAAAGAGCACCAAGCCGCGCGGGGCTCACACATTGTGGCGGGGAAGGTATTTCAAGTTATAGAGGCAATCGATTTATGCAGTCGGTTGCACCAGCAGCGATTTGCAGCGCATTAAATTCAAGTATCCTAAGAGAAACTGCGAATATATTTCCTTTTGTTCTCTCTCTCTCTCTCTCTCTCTCTCTCTCTCTCTCTCTCTCTCTCTCTCTCTCTCTCGTTATGATTAAATGTATACAGTATGATTTTTCAAATTATTTCCTGATATGTACTTGAGCGGCATCGTGTCTGCGTTATGAGGACAGGAACACTGGAAAGCGTTAACAAAAGAACTCGGGAAATGGTAGCGATGAATTTATGACCAGCTCTGAATGGAATAGTGAACCCAGGAAATTAACGCTTAAATCACCGCTTTTCCCACAAGCGACGAAAAGTGGGCCATGTCTCAGGCGGTCGCGGCGGTGTGGTCTCAGCCCACCGCTGCTCCATCCCAGGGAGAAGGCAAGGTCTGTTGGCATGTGGACCTAACGTTATAGGGAACGTTTCTCCTTGCTAACCGAGTTTCTGTCAACGAGCGTTCCCTCTGCAGTGATTTGTCGGTGAAATCTTTCCTCAGGAAAATACTCTTTGCTAATGCAGAAATATTGACGGTCGAATGAAATAGACAAACTAGGATTACTGAGTGCTAAACTGATACCAAAGTATAATATGAACTGATCCTCTGTATAGATAATAAAGATAAAACTAAGTGTTTACTCAGTACAAGATTACATTTGGCTGTATATATTGTAATCATTCCCGGAAGAGAGCTGGCTGTCTGGATGACTAGACAGGATTGCTCCTGCTGTAGTTAGTCCATTAAAGGCTTTTGGCCAGCCACCACGGGGCTGCAAGTCTCTGGGGTTAATAGGGCTGGCTTGACACACTCTCAGCATCAAGGGGGCGTTAGTGGAGCCCTTCCCCGCCACACACCTGCCTTTGCTCTCGTTCTTACTCCTTGTATGTGTTCAGTTATCAGGGTCACGTTACTCCTGAAGGTGATTTGGGATTCCTTTGACTGTTGTTTCCACTCGTCCTCCGCCGCTGGGACCACCAAGGGCACGGGGAGACAAGAAGCTTACGATGTAGCCCGCCTGGTGTTTCTTTCCGCGGTGGTTGTCTCCTGATGGTGCGTGTGGTGGTGTCCCTTGAGGCAGCCTGGAGGTCGAGGGCTTATGAATATGGAGAGAGAGAGAGAGAGAGAGAGAGAGAGAGAGAGAGAGAGAAGAAATAAAAAATAAGAATACATGTCTGCTGTTTTTCGTTTCTCCTTTGTATTCCTTTAAGTTTGTACAGTGGATCCCTAAGAAAATATTGATATGACTTCGTGCCATGTCAATGTAAAACAACTAATTATTCGTCAGAGAAGTTAAATTAAAACGAGGTAGTTTCTATAATAGACTTATAATTTATGGAAAACTTGAATTCTGTTACGAGGCATAAAGTGAAATTAACTCATGCATTATTTATCTTTTATCATCTCTTGCCTCTGACGTTACGACGCGGCGTTCCGAGGAGCCTTTTGTATATTTAATTCATTCCTCTCTCTTCTTTCTCCGTCTCCGTTCGAAAAATGAGGGAGGTGAGAAAGAAAACGGTGACTCGAGCCGACAGACACTTCACGAGACTCAATAAACACTTGTCGAAGAAAACGTTACCTGAGGCACAGGGAGACTCAACTGAGAGGACGCGAGGACGAGGTATTCTGTCCAAAGAGACCATACCTTGAGGCAGACACACACTTGACATGGCTCGATAAACACCCTGTCGAGGAAGATGCTAACTAAGGCAGGACACTTGATTGGAGGGGATAATTAATTGTACGGGAAACGTTACGTAAAGCAGATATATTCACGGTAGAGAGCAAAGTCACTAGAAACATACACTGACCTTGTTAGAGAGCTAGGATTTGACATACACTAACGCCCGTGTTAAAAATACCTTCCTCTCTCACTACGACTATTTTTCAAGGCGGCAGACACAACTGGCCTGGTTTTCAAGACAGTTTCTCCTTTCACTTAACTAGAAATCTTGCCAATCTATCACTAGAACCATAAAAATACTCCTTTGAATACGAGTCTCCAACTGGAAGCTTTGGAAAGCAGTGATAGTGAGAGAGCAAAGCGTTTCAGAATACGGTAAGACACTTGAATAACAGATTGCGAGGAACACTTGTTAAGAAAGATAAATAAAACTAGAATAAGCGAATAAGTAAAGAAAAAAAGGAAAGTAAAAAAAAAGAATGTAATAGAAAGGATACAGATACTTAACTTAAATACCCTGATAACAACTTGCCCACCGAAAGAAAGACCTTATGTGTATAGAGAACTTATTGAAACCAAACTATAAAGAAAAGGTCAACGGAACAATATATCAACATGAAAATCTCCTCCTCCAACAACAACAACAACAACAACAACAACAATAACAAATCAGTAACAATTAAACCATACTGAATAAGATATAAAACCGTGAAGAACACTCGTAAAATCTGCCCAAGTAATCCCATAATTGACACACACACCGGATTCAAACATTCTTGCAAGGCGGCACTGACCTGTTGAGTATCGAGTGGCCATTAGCAGCGGGACTTTGTCGGGTGAACGTTTCGAAATCCAATAGAAGAGCGACAGTGAGACATTGTTACCCTTGGATGACGAAACTTGGGAGTGTGACGTGAAGTGAAGGAAATTGTGTTGTTTGTCGTGACGTGAAGAGTGTTATAGTGCTAGGAAAAGAGAGAGAGAGAGAGAGAGAGAGAGATTTATTATATCATTTCTTCTCTTTAAAACTAACCGTAAAACTCCGCTGTTGATTGTTAATACCTGTAACAAAGGAAATGAAATAAAATTATAGATCTCTAAGACACTTGTTTTTCTTACCTGTTGAGCATAGATCCTGACTAAGGTAACATGTGTTTTACCTGTGAAACTAACTGTGACCTCTGACTTTATTAACCTCTTCAGTACTGGGACGCATTTCTACCACGAGTTTTGGGTATGATGAGATGATTTTATTTACATTAGGAAGGGTCTTTGGGGGTCATGATATTAATGGCCGGAGTCTTCACTATTCTAATCCCCACATAAGTTTCTGAAGCTGTATAAAATCACAAAATAATAAGGAGAAAAGAATATGAAAACACGTTATGGTACTGAAGGGGTTGATTTTAGCCTGTAACATTGCATAAAGCTGTGTGTGCACCTGTCACCACCATCACCACCACCACCATCACTACCACTACCACCACCACAATAAACATCCAGACAGACACGAGCACCATCAGTATTGTCACCATTATCACCATCGCGAATAACATTGAATGGGTCTCTCCTCCTGCTCCTCCTTCTCCTATTCCTCCTCCTCCTCCTCCTCCTCCTCCTCCTCCTCCTCCTCCTCCTCTCCTCCTCCTCTTCCTCCTCCTCCTCCTCCTCTTCCTCTCGTCTCCTCTTCATTGCATATTCACAAGCCACCCCCCCAGAATATCCCTCCGAGCCTCCTTCCCTCCTTTCCTCTTTCCCTTCATCCTTGTCTTCGTCCTTTCTTCTTTCCCTTCTTCCTCCCTCCCTTCCTTCCTCATCGAGTCAAATACCTCCACAGTTTTCCTCCTCTCTTTATATTTCCTTCACTCCCAAAACTTCCCCACCATATATCTGTTTTCTTTATCTCCCTTGCATTGTTCTTTCCTCCTCCTTCTCCTCCTTCTCCTCGACAGTTTTCCTTCATCTCTCACCGTATTTCCTTCACTCCAACAGTTCCTCATCATATCTCTACTATTTTCCTTATCTCTCTTGCATTGTTCCTCCTACGCCTTCCTTTTCCTCTTGTTTCTCCTAGTCAGTCCTTCGTAACTCGCTTCACCATTGTCTCTTTCCTTTTCTCGCCATCCTTCGCGCCTTTACTCTTGGATATTAACCCTTTCAATACCATGACGCGTTTCCATATTCACTCTGCTTACTATTTGATGATTTTATACAGCTTCAGAAACTTATGTAGTGATTAAGATAGTGAAGACTGTGGCCATTAACCTTCTGACTTCCATAGACCCTTCCTAATGTCAATAGAATCACATCCAAAACTCAAAGTAAACCTGCGTCTCAGTATTGAAGGGGTTAAAGGTCCAGCACTGATAGATTGTCAGTAATTACCTCCCCTCACCTGGCCTATCACGCGTCTATTACCTGGCGGGAAAGTTGTTTCATTGGCTTGCTTCTTGTGCTGAAAGTTTGGTCCGTGTGTGTGTGTGTGTGTGTGTGTGTGTGTGTGTGTGTGTGTGTGTGTGTGTGTGTGTGTGTTCAGGTAAGGGCAAGGCAGGTCACTTTTCCTCTTTCCTTCCTTCCCTTTCCTTTTATTCCCTTCTCCTCCTATTCCCTCCCATATTCTTCCCTCCTTTTTTTTCTCTGCTTCCTTCCTTAACCTTTCTCCTCCTCCTCCTTCTCCTCCTCCTCCTCCTCCTCCCCCTCTTTTTCTCTCTCTATTCCGTAACTTACTTCCATGTTCCCTCCCTTTCCTCGTTCCCTCTATACCTCCTTTCCCTATTTATGTTTTCCCTTCCTCCCTCTCCTTCTACTCCTCCTCCTCCTCCTTCTCCTCTTCCTTCTCCTCCTCCTCTTCCTCGTAATGATACCTGATTCCAACCACAGCTCATATAAATTACTCTTTTTTTCTTCCCCTCTCTCTCTCTCTCTCTCTCTCTCTCTCTCTCTCTCTCTCTCTCTCTCTCTCTCTCTCTCTCTCTCTCTCTCTCTTCCTTTTCTTATTTCCCGTTTTCTTCTTTTCTTCCCGCTTTCTTCTGAGTTTTTTTTTAGATTTCTTATTTTTTCCCTCTCTTTCCTGCGAGCACATTTTCTTCTTTACTGTTTCTCATCATGTTTATGGTTTTCCCTTTCTCTCTCTCTCTCTCTCTCTCTCTCTCTCTCTCTCTCTCTCTCTCTCTCTCTCTCTCTCTCTCTCTCTTCCTTCCTTCCTTCCTTTCGTACGTATATCATAATCGTGATCCTTCTTCCTCCTCTCATTTATCATTTCTATTTTTCTCCTTCCATCTCTTCTTCCCTGTCGTTAAAGTTTATTCTTTCATTTGTCTGCTTGTCTGTCTGTCTGTCTGTATCTATCTGTCTATCTATCTGTCCGTCTCTCTCTCTCTCTCTCTCTCTCTCTCTCTCTCTCTCTCTCTCTCTCTCTCTGTGTGTCTCTCTCATCTACAATTTCGCTTGTGATCACATCTTTGCTCTCTTCCACTTTCCACCACCTCCAACACTTCTCCTTCTCCTCCTCCTCCTCCTCCTCCTCCTCCTCCTCCTTGTCTTTGAGAGTGTCCTGGGCAGCTTACATAAATATCAATCCTGTTTAAGCTTTAATCAAATTCCTACCTTGGATCGGTTCTGAACCAGAAATGTCGCTCCAAATGGGATCCGAACCGCTTCGAACACGGCGCTTGAATCCTTGTTGCCTCACCGTGACCTCGATCTCTCCTGTCCCTGCCTGACCTCCATATGACCTGACCTGGTATTGTGGGAAAGTGTGGTGTTTGTCTGTCTGTCTGTCTGTCTGTCTTGATTTCTATCTCTCTCTCTCTCTCTCTCTCTCTCTCTCTCTCTCTCTCTCTCTCTCTCTCTCTCTCTCTCTCTCTCTCTCTCTCTCTCTCTCTCTCTCTCTCAATCTCTCTCTCTCTCTCTCTCTCTCTCCAATTATTTTCACATCCTTCCTCGTCCTCCTCTTCCATTATTCATTCCTTCTTACCCTTTCTCCGATTATTTCCAGACCCATTCTTCATCTTGTCATTTCATCCCCATTATATTCTTCTTTTTCCTCCTCCCTTCCTCCTTCCTCTTCTTTCCTTTTCTTGTTCACTTATCCGAAAAAAGAAGAAGAAAAAATGATCAATAACGGAACGGCTTCAGTAACGAGTGGCGCTTTCATTTATTGATTTATTTCTTTTTCTTTTTGTTTTGATATTTGTCTCAGCCTCTTTTCCATACGATGCTGATTCCTTGAGAGTTCCGAAGCAGCGTCACTCGAGCTTTAGATTCAGGATAGTGGGAGGGGAAGGAAAGGCAAGGAGGAAGAAGAGGAGAGGAAGAAGAGGAGGAGGAGGAGGAGGAAGTGGTGATTGACGTTCCTATATAGAGAAGGAAACGTTGTAGATAAGATGAGGAGGAGGAGGAGGAGGAGGAGGAGGAGAAGGAGGAGGAGGAAGTGGTGATAGACGATGTTATATAGAGACGAGGAGGAAGAGAAGGAGAAGGAGGAAGAAGTTTTGTTAAATGTCTTGAATATGCTTTAGAAAATGACTCAAGGATATTTCAGAAAAGACCACTGAAACATCTTTCAAATCCTTAGGAAAAAAAAAAAAAACATCTTAAATTCCCTTGAAATTACCCTATAGAAAACCTGTTAATATTCCATGAAAATAACCTAGGAAACGCCTTAGAATCCTTTGAAAATACACTAGAAAAATCCTTAAAATCTTTGAAAATATACTAGAAAAACACGAATATTCCTTCATATATGGTAAAAAGCCCCAAAATTCCTTATACCATAAAATGCTTAAAATCACATAAAAATGCCCTATAATGCCTAAAAACATCTTGGAAATGCAATAAACTGCCTCAAATCCCTAGAAGATACCCTTATAAGCCTCAAAACCTCTAGAAATACCCTAAAATACTTCAAACTCCCTAAAAATTACCCTAAAATACCTCCATCCCCTAGAAAATACCCTTAAAAGTCTCATAACCTTTAGAATATGCCCTAAAATACCACAAAATTTCACGATTACTTTAGAGATTATGCCACAAAATGCCTAAAAAAAATGTAGTAAAAAAAGCTCTTAAAACACCCTTGATGATATCTTTGCAACTCCTCTTGAGAAACAGAGAGAGAGAGAGAGAGAGAGAGAGAGAGAGAGGCTGTGAAAATTTGTGGTCGTAAAGCTGTCAGTGTGAGGAGCGTCTTGAAAGGTGTTCCCGCAGGTGAGAATTAAGACAACGCAGGTGTTTTCCTTTGTTTCTATTCTCTAACGGCTTTTATCTGTTTATCTGTTCACTTTCTCTCGTTCTCTTATTCCTATCTCATTTTCTTTTATTTTGATTCTCCTGTCTGTCTTCATTTCTATTGTATTTTCTTTCTTTAACGGCTTTTATCTGTTTATGTGTTCACTTCCTTTCGTTCTCTTATTCCTATTTCTTTTCTTTTTCTTTTGCTTCTCCTGTCTATTTATATTTCCATTGCGTTTTCTTTCTCTAACGGCTTTTATCTGTTTATCTGTTCACTTTCCTGCCTCCTCTTATTCCTTTTTTTTCTTTTTCTTCCTCTTTTTTTTTTGTTTTCGGTCTATTTATCGATCTATGTAAGTATATTTCAACTAAGTTTCCTTCCTTCCTTCTTACTTATATTTATTTTTTCCTTTCTTTCTTTTTCCTTTTCTTACTTTTCTCTCTTTCCTTACCTCTTACTTGCTTACTCACTTACATCCTTCCTTACGAGTGCTTATTTAGAGCAGAGCAGAGGTAAGGAATATAATGAGTGAAGGCAGAAGGCAGGAGGAGAAGGCAGGAGAAGGACTAGAGGATGAGGTCGTGAAGGCACATAACATCATTTTCTTTTTGTTCCTCTTTTGTTGTTTTCTGTCTATTTATCAGTCTATGTAAATAAATTTCTATTACGTTTTCTCTCTTTCCTTCTTACCTTTATTTGATTTTTCCCTTCCTCTGTTTCTCCTCTTCTTACTTCCTCTCTTTCCTTACCTCCTACTTGGTTGCCCACTTACTTCCTTCCTTTTGACACAACAGAGCTGAGGAAAATGATAAGTAAAAGCAGAAGGCAGGAAGAGACAGGAGAAGGTTGAGAGGATAAGGTTATGAAGGCACATAACATTGTTTATATTGGTGGGGTGCCAGACTGTCCAGAAATGTCAAGCGGCAACACAGCATAACAGTGAGGGCGGAGAACATGTATGGAGGTTATAAGGGAATGGCATGCTTTTAGTCTTGTATGAGCGAGCGATGAACGTGTAAAGAGCAAAAAGAATGAGCGGAAAGGGAAAACAAAAGACATACAGAGGGATCCTTACTGGGCTATTAGGGAGAGACAAGATAGCACAGAAGAGAAAGGAAGGGAAGGAGTACAATAGGAGAGAAACAGGTGGTAGTGGACTCAGGTTAGATGGATGTATTTAGGCGTGGAAAGGTGAAAGGGGACCAGGTGGAGGTAATGTAAGGTAAAAATGAGGGAAAGAAAAGAAGGGAGGGTATAAGTAGGAGGGGTCAGGGAGTGTATTTGGGTGTGTGGGGTGTGGAGTGGTGGAGCAAGGGTGGAGTGTAGCACGAGGGGGTACACCAAGGAGAAAGATCAATGCTTCGAGGCACGGCGGTCACGAGGGGCGGTGTTGTCAAGGTCAGGGTGGTGGTGGTGGTGGTGTTGATGGTGGTGGTGATGATGTGGAATTACTGTGGTGAGAGCTGTTATAGTGAGTGCTGGTAGGTGTTGTGTGTTGGCGGTGGTGTTGGCACGATTGTGGTTGTGAGGATACTGGTGTTGTGGTGTTGTGGGATTGTGGTGCTGTGGTGATGGTTGTGGTGATGATAACTAGGACTGGAGTGTAATGGTGTTGTGGTGACAGTGATTTACGTGGTGGTGATGGTATTGATGGTGGTAATGGTGATGGCTGTAGTAGTGTTAGTGATTATAATGATGATAATAATAATGTAAAAAAAAGAATGATGATAATGATGATGATGATGATGATGATGATGATGGCAGTGGAGACGGTGACAAGAATGAAAATAGAGACAAAAGTTAACAAAGAGAAGAGGGACAGGCAGAAAAAAAGGAGAGGGAGGGGAAGGGAGGAAGGGAGGGAGAGGACGTGAGTGGGTGAATGGGGGAGAGAAAAGGGGAGGGAGAGAGAGTAAGGGAGGAAAGGCAGCGGGAAGGGAAGGGGACAGGGTGGAGGACAGGGATGCAGCTGATTGGGGGGGGAGGGGGAGAGCGAGAACCAGACATGTGAGGAAATGTGAGTGAAAGGAGTTGAAATATTGAAAGTTTGAAGTATATAGAAGTGTTGGTGCATCTTTATTTTTTGGATTAATCTATTTACTTTTTATATGTCTAACTTTTAACTTTGCATGAGATTTGACTTCAATAATTCTTGAGTGACTAACGATGAATATGTGTGTGCGCGCGCGCGCGTGTGTGTGTGTGTGTGTGTGTGCGTGTGCGTGTGTGTTACTTTATTCGTCTGTTGTTAATTAATTTTTGTTCCTCTTCTCTCCCTGCAGGTAAGACACAACACTAGTTCATGGCGCCATACCTGTTTACCTGAGTCTTTAACAAGGATGCCGGTGAGTGTTATTAATGATATTGCACCTGTACCTGTTAATTATTCACTTGTTCATTCGTTGCATTCATTAATCTACCTGTATACTTATTTTCATTCTCCGTTATTTTCATTCTCCGTTATTTCAGTTTGCTTCATTTTTTTCCTAATTTGTTTTCTCTCATGTCTTTTTCCTTTTGTTTTCATTATTTTTCCTTTTTTCATTTGTTGCTGTTTTCCTTTACTCTCTTTAGTTCATTCATTTTATTTAATCTATATATTTCTTTACGTATTTGCTTATTTGTTTCGTTTATTTATTTATTTATTTATTCATGTATTTATTTGAATGCTTGTGTGTTCCCAGCATATACTCGTGAATTCATTACCCAGCCTGCCTCGCCATTACCAGCGTCAGGTCACCTCGGGCGTTAAATTGGTCTGCATTTCTTTTTTACTAATTATTTCACCTTAGGCTTTTTGTGAGGAGCGGCGATTAATTGATTTTTTCACGCTTTTTATACCTTCTAGTCGGCGTCTTGATCACTTAAGAAAAAAAAAGGCATTAATAAAGGAAAATTACCTAGCTATAGTTTTACCATAGTATTATTTTATAAGAGGCTAAACCTTTTATTTTTTTGTGATAGTCAGTCTCCTAATTACGTAAAAAGGCAAAATCAACTAATAAATAAACACTTGGCCATGTCCACTTGCCTCTCCTCACCTCGACTTGTGTAAAGGTTTTGAATTAAGATTTGCACACGTATCTAGTCTTAGGAAATGAGTAAAATGCGTTAGACAAACAGCACTGGTGGGTGATGGGAGATACGGAAAGTTGTGAAGACTTTTGTGTTCTGCAGTGATCCTTTCTTTCTTCATTATATCTAATTTGAGTCCGACAGAGTTACTAGGAGTAATACAATCCAAAGTGCAGAAATTGTATTTGCGCCTCATGTTAAACATTATAGGAGAGCTGAGTGTATATTTTCATGACAGTATATCTCGTGCGCAGAGACAGAGGAACGTGTAGAGTTACATAATCAGAGATATTTCATCGTATTTCACCCTGAAATTCTAGCAATCCCTCATGTCTAGATATCAAAGAGAACAGCTGGAGTTTTATTCGTAAAGTGTAATTCTGTGTAGAATCACAATTGTTCAGATAGAATAACAGTACGAGAGATAACCTGTTATGTTTTGGTAGAAATTCCATCTGTGCCTCTCGTCTAAACACAGGACTGTTAAGAGTGTTTTTAAACAGGTTATCTTGCAATGTAGCGGCGGAGTAGCATGGAGAGAGAGAGAGTAACAAGATCGCCTATTGCATTTAGCAGAAATTCTATCTGTGCCTGTTGTCTAAATTACAGAACAGCAATAGGCAATGCAGTGCAGCACAACCATTGCACGAGGCAGGCCAGGGAGGAGGGAAACTTTAAGCTTTAACATTACCTTGTAAATGTCAAAGGGTCAACTCACACTGAAATGAGCTCCGTTTCAAGGTTAGTGCTGAGAAAACACAGACAAGTTGGTTAAATCTAATGCTGCGCTTGTGTTCCGTGCCCTGATCACTGTAGCGTTCTCCAAGCAACGCAGTGTTTGCATTGTCACGCTTATACTGTTATATTGGAGTGTTGTGTTCCGCTGTTGTGGTGTTGCTGGGGTGGTGTTAGGTGTTTGGGTGTTGTGAGTCCTTGTGGGGTGTTATGTTGAAGCAGTGTTGTGATGGTAGTGTGTTGTGTTCTTGTATTCTGACGGTGTTGTCTGATGTGATGTTGAGGTGTGATGTGGTGTTATGGTGTTGTGGTGTTGTTGTGCTGGGGCGGTGCTCTGGTGTTGAAGTGATGTTGTCAGCAGCACACGAGTGACCTTTGATGCAATACCAGCTTTTATTTCTTATTTCATGTTTATTTACGGATATACTATATTGATGAAGGAGGTGGAGGGAGTGGAGGGTGGAATGTTGGGGCGTGGCTGATAATGCTGCATGTGTGTGTGTGTGTGTGTGTGTGTGTGTGTGTGTGTGTGTGTGTGTGTGTGTGTGTGTGTGTGTGTGTGTGTGTGTGTGTGTGTGTGTGTGTGTGGGCGCAGACGGTCACGAGGAAAATTAATTATGCAATGAGTTGTGTCAAGTTAGATGACGGAAGCTGATGGGTTGTGGCCATTATTATCATTGTGGTCTTTATCATCATTTATCTTGGTTATCAGTTATCATCATCATCATCATCATTATTACTCCTACGCGTCCTCTTGTCTTCGTTTTCTTCTTTTCTATTTTGTCCGTGTCACCTTCTTTATTATTCTCGTGCGCGTGTGCTTCGTCAGCGTGTTTCTCTTTCTTACCCTGCTCCTCACGGCCTTACCCTCGCCACCCTCGTCCTCCTTGTCCTTCTCCTCAACAATCATCAGCCCATCGATTTGATACAGAAATCTTGACGTCGCAGGATGGACCAAACAGCTGTGTGTAACATGACTGGCATAACACACGCAGCACACACACACACACACACACACACACACACACACACACACACACACACACACACTGATGTTAGGATTTACAATATATAATCCAATAATTGTGCAATATTTAGGATTATTATTCCTCACAGTAAAATTAGAGACAAAATCATTTACTTTGCTTTTTTTTCCCCCCCGAGAAAGAATAGGAGATAGTTTATTTTCCTGCGCCATTCCGATAGGGTGTATAATAAGGCTGTGGGAGTGTCATGGCGTCCGAGAGCTGCTACAGGCTAGAGACTACTAGTCTGTAAACACACACACACACACACACACACACACACACATTGCTCATCAACCTGCGTATCATAAAGCTCTATACACCATGACTGTCATATACCTACCTATGCACACACACACACACACACACAGGCTCGTATTCACAACCAGTAGCGTGGGAAGTTTCTGTGACGGATGACATGAATAAAGAACGTACATGCATTCACCATTCTCTCTCTCTCTCTCTCTCTCTCTCTCTCTCTCTCTCTCTCTCTCTCTCTCTCTCTCCCTATATTTTCCCTTTCCTCAGACAGGTTAATTGGCGTGGGTCGGGTTGGCTTCCTTCCGCTCCGTAGGCATGGGGAGAAGAGGAAGGGAGCGTGGTGGAGTGAGGGAAGGCGAGTGGTAGGGGTGAAGAAGGGGGCGTGGTAAGGTAAGGAAGGGGATAGGAGTGGAGAAGAAGAGACCATGGTAGGGTGAGGAGGGGATGTGGTAAGGTGTGGGAGGGGGCTTGGTAGGGTAAGGAAAGGGGGACGTGGTGGGGTGAAGAAGGCGGAGTCACGAAGGAATATTCAGACAGGTGAGAGGTCAGAGCAGCGGTCAATGTCAGTAGGAGGACGAAGTGGAGGTGATGAAGGTGGTGGAGGTGACGGAGGTGGAGGAGGGCAAAACAGGTGCTCAGGGCAGCGGTCAATGTTAGTAGGAGGACGAAGTGGAGGTGATGAAGGTGGTGGAGGTGGAGGTGGTGAAGGTGGAGGAGGTAATAGTGGAGGGCAAAGCAGGTGGCGCCACGGACTTCCCGGAGCCGGGAATAGTGACAGAGAGCCACTGCATGGGTTAAGCAGGGTCATGAGTCACGCAGGGCCAGGCCGGGGGAAAAATAATGCACGGAACACCACCACCACTACTACCACTACTACCACCACCACCACCAAGCATTATTGTTATGGTCACGGAGAGGTGCTAGTGGCGGCAGCGGCGGTGGCGGCGGCGGCGGTGGTGGCAGTGGTAGTGGTAGTGGTTGGGGGGTGTTGAATTCCAGATTGTGGTGTGTTGGGGGTGATGAGTCCATGGTAGGTTCACTGGACTGTGTTGGAGAAGTCTGGTATGTGGGATTAGCTGGCAGGAGGGTCTACTGGGGGTCTGTTTTTGTGACAGGTCTTGTATAGCATTTTGAGGGTGAGTATGAAGGTGTTCTAAGGAGGAGGAGGAGGAGGATGAGATAGGGTATAGTTATTATGTCATGCAGGGTATTTGATCTTTGTTATAGGGTGCAGTGCTGGGGACAGGTGAGTGAAGCCGGCAGGTGTTAGGAGGAGGAAGACGAAGAGGAGGAGGAGGAGGAACGGGGATAGAGAAGGAGGAGGAGGAGGAGGAGGAGGAGGGGGAGGAGGAAGAGAGGAAGGTATGTCAAGGTATATTTGGTTTTGCAAGGTAGGTCGTGGGGGGAGGGTGAGTAAGATATTGGCTGGAGGAGGAAGAGGAGGAAGAGGAGAAGGAGGAGGAGGGGGGAAGGGAAGAAGGAGGGAAGGACTAGGAGGAGGATATCCAAGCGAGGCTAAAGGACAGGGCCAGGATATTGCTTTCTGTCCGGAGATTATGTAGAGGTAAGGGAAACAAGGAAGTGCACAGCTGGCTCTTGTTTAGGGCAAAAAAAAAAAAAAAAAAGGCAGTGAAAGAAAACGTGATGAGTAAAAGGAGGAACTTGTCTGTTATGTTTTTTTCACCTTTCTTTTTCCTGTGGTCTTTGTCTCTGGAGAATGAAAAAATATATATCCACTGCAACAGAAGTATTCAGTGTTTATTTGAATTTTTTTACTTACCTTTTTGCATGTGAAATTATAGGCCCGTCATGTGATTGATGTCAGTCTGCAGTTGCTGGTGTATGTGTGTGTGTGTGTGTGGAGCAGGTGTGGTGATGGGTGGGGCCAGGACGAGGGTAGAGCAGCAGGTGTGAGCGGGGGGGTGCGGGCGTGTTAGGTGAGGGCCGGGCACCACCACAGCAGCCTTCCCGCTGCCACATCCCGGTGCTGGTGTGGCGGCGGCTCCACGCTCTCCTTTAAGGCGGGGTGTGGTGAAGGCGAGGAAGAAGGTGGCGTCTCGAGGGCGTTAGGCTGACGGTGGCCACGGCGAGGGCCTGGAGGGAGCCATCGCCATGCAGTCTGCAGCCAACACCCTCTATCGATCTCCCCGCGACACTATTGCCCGAGGCCCACCTCTTCCCGCCGTGACGAGCCCCGCAGTCCCCCAGGTGCCAGCGAGACCTCCCTCCTACCTTGCCTTCCGTCTTACCTTCCTCCCGCTGCCTCACCCCTGCCCTGTTACCCTACCTTCCTTTACTACTTCATTCATTCCTCCTCTCCCGTCAGTACCTTCCTCAGTTGTTAGTGGTTCCGATTTTCCTTTTCTCCCTCTCCATTCCGTCTTCATTATAACTTCATTTTTCCTTCCATCTTACTTTTCTCCTTTACTCATTTCCTTTCAGCACATTCCTCTCCTGGTACCAATCTCTCCTGCTTTCTCTTTTCCCGTTGGCTTTCCCTTGTCTTACTTCCCTCCTGTTATGTCACTTCTCCCCCTTTCTTTGCCGTTCTGCTCCTCCCACCAGCATTCCTCTCATTCCCATTCTCTAGCCTGCACCTTTCCCTCCTTGTAACGACTCTCCCTCCCTCTCTCCCTCCCTGTTCTCCTCCCTTTCCTTCCCCCTCCATCTTTCCAGCAGGTAACACTCCCCCACCTTTCTCTCCTTCCTCCTTGCAAGTTACCTCCTTCACATTTGGGGTGCTTCCTGACCTCCGTGTTCCCTTTCCTTCAGGTTCCTCTTCCTTTTTGTCCTCCTCCTCCTCCTCCTCCTCCTTCTCCTCCTTCTCCTCCTTCTCCTCCTGCTCTCTCCCCCCCCCACTTCACCTTATTCCCTCCTTCTATCTTCACTCTCCCCTTTCATATCTCCCTCCTTCCCTTCTTCCATTCCTTCATTCCTTCCTTCCTCCCTTCCTCCCCTCCCTCCATCTCTCCATTCGCTCTGTTGACCGTCACACACCATCACTCTTCTGTTTTAATGATAATCAGCCTCCCCAGTTACCTCGCACCACTAACACCACCACCAACACACACACACACACACACACACACACACACACACACACACACACGACTAATACTAGAAATTACTATAAACAGCTCTGATTTAATTTCCTCACAGAAACAAGATAAAAGGTAATGAAAAGCAAAGATTCCCACGTTCCGCAAAACTCTCCCAGCCTGATAACACAATCCAGTAACTCTTGACTTGCTGGTAATAGCTCTCGATTAATTAGGAAAAATCACGAGAGACGCATAACAACTTCATTTCATCATTCAGTGAGCACAATAAAACAACTTCGCACCTTTGTAATACACAACACAAATGCTACGGATACTTATTGGGGACTGGTGCCTAATGGACTTTGAAATTGATAGTATTTTAGATACAGAATTAACGTGATTATTCTTGATAATTTCGTAACATTTATCACTCACCATTCGAAGGGAAATATTTCTTTGTTGGCTGATTGGTTGATTAATCATTGATGTAAAGCGAGGGAGAGGCGGATCACCCACGTGCACACACACGCACACACACACACACACATACACACACACACACACACACACACACACACACACACACACACACACACACACACACACACACACACACACACACACACACACACACACACACACACACACACACAGACAGACATACACACACACACACACACACACACACACACACACACACACACACACACACACACACACACACACACACACACACACACACACACACACACACACTACCTGATCTACATAAGATAACAAAGTTTCTTAACAATATGACGAAACAAAAGCTAACATTTTTTTTCCATTCAGTGTGTGTGTGTGTGTGTGTGTGTGTGTGTGTGTGTGTGTGTGTCTGAACATAACACAACATTCAGCACACATTCACCTCTCGTACAATTAAGAGTTCGTGGTCGTGGAATCCTTTTTTTTGATACGTGTTGAATGTCTTTTTTTCTCTTTCTCTTTCTCACTCTCTCCAGTTTTTGGGTCTTCCTTTTTTCCCTGTATTTGTTGACGTAACCAGCACACACCGGACCAGGGAAGGCAGGGCGCGTCCCGTGGTGGTGGTGGTGGTGGTGGTGGAGGTAGTGGTGGTGCTTGTTGCTTGTTATTGTTGCTATGTTTGTCTTTCAAAGCGATGCTGTTTGAAATTGTTATTGTTTGCGTGTGTGCTGGATTGTTTGTGTGTGTTTGTTGAAGGGTGTTGGTTGGTGTTTTGTTCATGAGAGAGAGAGAGAGAGAGAGAGAGAGAGAGAGAGAGAGAGAGAGAGAGAGAGAGAGAGAGAGAGACCACTACTATCACTACCAACACCAACTCGGGTCAATAACAGCACCACAACTCCACCACCACCACCATCACCGCTACCACCACCACTACTACCACTACCACCACTACCATCACCACCACCACAGCCACTACCACTGCTGCTGTCGCTACCCCCGTTGCTGTCATTACTACTATTCCATTTACAACAACATCTGCTACTACTACTACTACTACTACTACTACTACTACTACTACTACTACTACTACTACTACTACGACCACCAACAAGTCTCATCAATGCAGAACCAAGAGACAAATTGAGGAAAGACTTAAAATTTTCACAGACTATAAAAGAAAACGGTATTGCGTCATTGTTTAACGAGGAGATAGAAGAGGGAGCAGAGGGAGGTGCGAGAGAGGGAGAGAGGTAGCGGGGAAGGCAGGCAGGTGGAGAGAAAGAGGGACGGGAGAGAGGCGAGTGAGGTGGAGTTTAGGAGAGCAGAAGGACAGTATGAGGAGGAAAACAATGTGAGGGACCGTGGAGATCGAAGTGAAAGAAAGAGGCAAAAGAGAATGCAATGATGTTTGTAGGATGATAGTAGTAGTAGTAGTAGTAGTGGTGGTGATGGAAGAAGACGAGGTGGAGGAGTGGGGGGAGTCGGAGGAGAAAAGAAATAGGAGGAGTGAGGGAGTTCCAGAAGGATTAGAAAAAGGAGGAGCTGGAGGAGGAGAAGCAGGGGGAGGAGAACAGGTGTGCTGCTTCAGCAATGGAACTGTTGCACGTCACAAGGGCTGCAGGTGTGGCTGGGTTGGGTTATGCACCACCACCATCACCACCACCACCACCACCTCCACCACCGCCTCCACCAATGTTTCTGATATTGTTGTTACTACTACTACTACGACGACGACGACTATACACCACCACTACCACCACTACCACCACCACCACCACCACAACAACAACAACAACAACATGCACCAATAAAAACGCCACTTTACAGATCACAACAAATCTAGTCAACGAAGTAATATTTCCAGTACAAACGACGATGCATCACACTTTATTGCAGAGAGAGAGAGAGAGAGAGAGAGAGAGAGAGAGAGAGAGAGAGAGGCAATGGGCAGTAGGATTAGGAAAACTGCAATAAATTCTGGCTGTTGTCATTTTCTGCACCATTCTAGGAAGTGACACTGGGGGAGCCAAAACAAGGTTCAAATCCTCGCACGCCTCTTAATGCTTCCCTCTGCTGGCACTGGAAGGAAGAGGAATGTACCAGGCAGACATCTAAGCAGTCGTTTCCTTACCCTCCCCTTCTTCCTCCTCCTTCTCCTCCTCTACCTCCTCCTCTATCTCCTCCTCTACCTCCTCCTCCTCTAGAAAGTGTGTGAGAGAATGGAGGTACAGGCCAACTCTCACATTTTCCACAGTCGGATGGAAAGAACGTGTGGACAGAAGTGGATTGTTTTGGTTCTCGATGTGGATGTGGATTGTTGGGTTCGTGGATGGGCTGAGTACTGTGGTTATTTATCTATTTATTTATTTTTTTTCAGGTGACGAAGGAATCGATGGAGGTTTAGCTGTTTATTTTGTTTTCTTTTTCTGTTCTTTATCTCGATTTTGCAGACAACATTGGCTTAGTTATTGCCGTGAGAGAGAGAGAGAGAGAGAGAGAGAGAGAGAGAGAGATGGCCTCGGTTTCCATTCATCCTGTTAATGTTGTCTGGAATCATCACACACACACACACACACACACACACACACACACACACACACACACACACACACTCTCTCTCTCTCTCTCTCTCTCTCTCTGCAGTGAACGAATGACCGAGAACCTCTTGTGCGTTGAGCGAATTCTTTTCAAAAGAACGAAATTTCTCTAGAAATCACTAGAAAAAATATTTGTGGCTGTGAAAGAGAATGTGTGTGTGTGTGTGTGTGTGTGTGTGTGTGTGTGTGTGTGTGTGTGTGTGTGTGTGTGTGTGTATGGTGTGCTGGTGGCGAGCCGCATGCAGGCAGGCAGGCAGGCAGGCAGGGAGGAAGGAACACCTGGGGACGCGGGGAGCAGGCTGCGGCGAGGACGTTTCACAGTTTTCTCTGGAACCTTTGGCGGTGATGGCTTCCTGGTGGTACGGCGGAAAAGTCCACCAGGCTGCTCCGAGAGACTCCTGGCAGGTATGAGTCATTCCCTTCAGTGTCTAGTCAGTCCGCGGCGGGAGAAAGAGGGAGGCTGGCGGGCTGAAGTGAGAGCGGACCTACGGGGGGAAAAAAAAAGGTTGTGTGGAGTATTGCGTGGTGGTCGTGTGTCCAGTGCGTGTGGCAGGTCGAGATTCGTGAAAATTGGCGGGTGTTTTGCAGTGTTACGTCCATCCGCGCCATTCACCTTGTTAGGGAGTGTTGCGCGGGTTAATTTTGTGATCTGGATAATTTTGTGACCGGGTATGAGCGGATGGGTGATGTCCCTTGTGGCAATTTGGAGGTGCGATCCCGACCTTGGCGTGGCTGCCAGTGACGTCATGTGTCGCGGCTGTGCTTTGCTAAGAGTCTGCAGGGCGCCACGGCCAGGGGGAATGTTGATGTTGGCGCCTGTGGTGAGAGAGAGAGAGAGAGAGAGAGAGATGCGTTCTTCCAAAGAACCGAGTAGCATAATGTATCGTGTATGGCGTGACAAAGGACTGTTGGGGTGAGGTTGTGGACTGCAGGCGGCCCACCTGGAGTCTTATCATACAGGATAGGTCAGTGGGGGCGTCTGAAGTGTATGAATGCTTCTTCCCTCCTACCCCAGGTGCCAGGCTGGCTGGCCCGGTCACGACTGAAATCCGATAATGGTAGCGTCTCGCCTGTCCTGGAAAGCCGTGCCAGATGTACGAAAGTAAACACAGCAGCTCATCGTCTCCCTTACTCTTTGGCCATCATTTCCTTCACACCAGGCCTTGGTAGAGCACGGCTGGTAGGTGAGACATCATGTCAGTGAAGTGAGACAGAGGACGGACATAAGCGGAGTTCAAATCGTGGCGGGGTCAGGTGGCGAGCAGCAGCAGGTTGGCAACTCGGGTTCATCCTTCCCTGCGCTGGGCGACGTGCGCTCGGGCAGACCAGCTCACAGCACAAGTTGACAAGCGAGGGAGTGGAGAGTGACTGTGAGATAACGCTCGGGGTGACCGCCCTGCTTGCCGAGGAATACTTTCAGTCCCGCTGGGGGTTTGTCACAGGAGCCGAGCCTGGCGTAATCCGTACTAATGATTAATCAATTCTGGAACCTGTGTCGTGCCTGTCCTTCAGTAAACATTGATAAGGTAGGTGTGACGGATAGCATGTGTTCACCTCTCCCTTACGTAGGCGGCATCTTGAGCCTACGCTGCCCCGCCCTAAACTGACCCACGCTGCCTCTCGTTGTCACTCGTTTATTTCAGGAGGTGTGAGTGTGTAGGTTTTCATAATTAGATTACAGTGTAGCGCGGAGGACCGACCTTCGTCGCGCGTCACGCCACAGCCAACAACTTTGCCTGAGTTTTGTTGTGTTATGGTAAGGGCGATGCATTCAGCCACTGTTGCGTGTGCGTGTGGCTGAGGATGGCCTGTGCTTGAAGCGGCCGCCAAAATGGAAACGCCGTAACTACGAATCTTTTCAGTATCAGATATGCAGTCTTCTTCTACGTAGCGTGAGTCGATGTGTGGCTACCAAGAGAAATAAACTCATTTTATCAGGCTTCAGCCCGCTGTTGTTCATTGCGAGCCAGCTTGGTGACAATGGTGAGCACTGTGTGTGTGTGTGTGTGTGTGTGGTGGCAACAAGCTTCCGCATGTAGGGAAGTGAGCGTCATGTCATGTGCCACTCGCAAAGTTGCTTCAGGTGGTTCGTAATATATATATATATATATATATATATATATATATATATATATATATATATATATATATATATATATATATATATATATATAGAGAGAGAGAGAGAGAGAGAGAGAGAGAGAGAGAGAGAGAGAGAGAGTACAAACGTGCGTATGCATGTATCTGTCTGTATGCATAATGTATGGAAATACAATCTCCGATGAGTCCGCGGATGACGGCTCTATAAATACTTGTCGGTGGAGGGTGTGTGGTGTGTGGTGTGGCATTTGTAGTGATGCTTCCCGCCGCGGCACGGTTCGGGGGTGGCTAGGGTCGTCGTGCCGCCGTGCACTGGCTGGGGCCGCGGCCTGGAAGCGGCAGGTCGGTAAAGGCAGCGAGGCAGACACCTTTGTGGGGGTTTGTCTCCCAGCGTTTGTCTGGTGATTGTAAACGTTGTTGTCCACGTGGTTGATGTCCCAATCTTGCCAGGCACGCGGGGATCCGTACCTGCTCACCCTGGTCGCCGCTGCCTCGCCCCCAGCACACCCTGTGGCCGCCACGTGACACCTTCAAGATGATAATATTTACATCTCGCTCACAGTAGAGAATCGGGTTAAAGGCGCAGTACTGCCCATGCATACCTGCCTGCGTCCCTTTGTGTGTATGTGTGTGTGTGTGTGTGTGTGTGTGTGTGTGTAAGTAATCGAAACTGATCGTATCGGAACTATTATCATCATTGGTATACTGCCTTAGGACGTGCCTATGTGCTCCTATATGTGTGTCCTATTTCTGTGCCTCGCAGTGTATAGCCTACTGTGCGGTACGGTTCCCACAACCTGCATATCTATATCTGCTTACGTATGTACCTGTCAATCAGTCGATGCATACAACCTGCATATCTGTATCCGTGCACCTGTCAACCACTCCGCCTACCTGTCTGTGTATCTTGTCAGTCTGTCAGTTTACACTCCAATAACGTAGTAAAAAGCATGAGAAAACTTTGCATACAGGAGAGGAGCACTCGATGTATTTATATTTACCTTTCCAATGAGAGACAGATGAATGAATAGATGAATAAAGTCAACTCTCGCGTCTGGTGTAATAGAAACATTCGCTCCATTCACGTCTTTCAATGAGAGAACCAAGTCGCCACTCGTAGCAGCTTTGAGGGGCTGGGACGAGTGGGGCGGGTAGAGGCAGGAGAGACTGAAGGGGTGCGAGGGAGCAGAGGGGAAGTAAGTGGATTTGTCAGCACCTTAGAAATTAATAATCAATGACATGAGATTCCTGATAAAAATGAATAATAAAAGTAAAGAAAGAAAATAATAGTGGAGGTTCTGCAGTGTCTATTTTGCTTTCATAAACACACAAGTAGATACGGAAAGGAGGCCCAGATGTTGTTTTCTATTGAATCAGAGTCTGAGGCCCAGGTGATTCCCACGTATGATTGTCAAGTGTAAGTTGATGTGTGAGTCTCAAGTGTGGGTCCCAATCTTAAGTGTGAGTCTCAGGTGTGGGTGTCAGGGATGAGTCTTAAGCGTGAGTCCAGGTGTGAGTCTAGTTAAAAGTGTGTGTGTGTGTGTGTGTGTGTGTGTGTGTGTGTGTGTGTGTGTTGTGTTGTGTTGTGTTTTGCCGCTTGCGTGGGAAAGTAAGGAAGCGCACAAGCAAGCAATGGTTCCCGGAAAATGCAGAAGAAGAAGAAAAAGAAGATGAGGAGGAGGAGGACAAGGAGGACTTGGAAATGAGATCAAGTGAAGTGAGGAAAAAAAAAAACAGCAACTGCTGACTTACTACTGTGTGTGTGTGTGTGTGTGTGTGTGTGTGTGTGTGTGTGAGAGAGAGAGAGAGAGAGAGAGAGAGAGAGAGAGAGAGAGAGAGAGCGTGCGATTTACTGCCGGTTGATCTTGAACTTAAGGACAGAGCGACCTTGGGTTTTTGGTTTTGGACAGAGAGAGAGAGAGAGAGAGAGAGAGAGAGAGAGAGAGAGAGAGAGAGAATAATTTTCCTTGTATTCGTGTCTCGTCAAGAGGCATTGAATATTTTTTTGGTATATATTTATTTTTTCTTTTACTTGTGGATAAAAATTCATGTATTTTCGACATCCATTCACTCAGTCACTCACTCATTCATTCACGCGTTCATTCTTATTCATGGGGCGGGAGAGGCTTAATGAGGTAGTTGCCCTAGAGAGAGAGAGAGAGAGAGAGAGAGAGAGAGAGAGAGAGAGAGAGAGACGAGAGATGAGGATGAAAGGTTAAAATAAAAGTGAGGAAGAAAGTATAGAGGAGGAGGAAAAGGAGGAGGATGAAAAGGAATAGAAGGAAGAAGAGGAAACAGTAAGAAAAATAGAAAACAAAGAAAACGATATAGACATTAAACACGCAGAGGAGAATGAAACGAGGATAGAATGACCGAGGGAAGGAGGGACCGAGGAGAGAGAGAGAGAGAGAGAGAGAGAGAGAGAGAGAGAGAGAGAGAGAGAGAGAGAGAGAGAGAGAGGAGTAGGGACCAAAGGGGAAGAGGGAGGAGAAGACTCGTTTTTGATTGGTTTTAACTCTATTAAGCCAACCTCGCGTCCGCCAATCACCGCCATTCTCAAATCGAACCCTTTGTTAATTACGATGTCAAGGAACGATCACGAGGAGAAGAAAAATAAAAAGGAGAAAAAAATATAGTAAAAACATGAAAACTAAATTCCCTGGACAAATGTGTATGTATGTGTGAGTGTATTCCTGAGAGATGTGCGGACCGAAATTCTGTATGTGTAAGGGTGCGTGAGTGAGTGTGGGAATGTTGGCGGCTTTCTCCCATTTACTCCGAGTGGCGCTGGTCAGGAGCGTGGCAGCCCAGCGGACGAGTGGAGGCGCTGGAGAATAAACATTAAGTGACGAACAAGCGGCCAAGACAGGGAGAGGGATGGGTTGACTGCTGCCACCCTTGTATATTGAAACATTGACTTCCTTGACTGATATATGTATAGAAATAGGCCACGAGGATGCTAGATGTATTAGTATTAGTGAGTTTAGTATAGATGCAAGTGAGTTTTTTGTTTCTCTCGACTTCTGGAACTCATTTATATTGAGAAATTGACTGGGTTTATTTACACGTACCAAAAAAAAAAAAAAGATGTAAAGAAATAAGCCACGGGAATGTTGGATGGATTAGCAATGTGTGTTTTGTGTAGGTGTGTGTATGTTTTTTTCCCATGATTGCTGTAACCTTTGTGTATTAAAACATTGATTACCTTGATTGACATGCGGAGAAATAGGACACGAGAAGGTTCAATAAATTAATTGTGTGTGTGTGTGTGTGTGTGTGTGTGTGTGTGTGTGTGTGTGTGTGTGTGTGTGTGTGTGTGTGTGAGGGTACTTTTTCTTTCTTTGTTCAATAGGTCCATGGTTAAGGATTTTATGGCTGTGGATTAATTGAATGTGTTGCTGGGAATGAATGGGCTTTGTGGTGTGTGTATGTGTGTGTGTGTGGGGGGAGGACAGAGGGAGCGACGGGCAGTTTTGTTACGGATCGGTGTGATGGTGATAGTAATGGTGGTGGTGTTGGTGTGCGTGGTGTGGTTTGTTGTTGTTATTGTTGTTGTTGTTGTTGTTGTTGCTGTTGTGGTTGTTGTTGTTGCTGTTGTGGTTGTTGTTGTTGCTGTTGTGGTTGTTGTTGTTGCTGTTGTGGTTGTTGTTGTTGCTGTTGTGGTTGTTGTTATAGTTGTTGCTAGTTTTGGAAGAACAATAATATAAATGATAACAGTGACAACTACAATGACATAAACAAACACAACTGTTCAACAACAACAACAACAACAACAACAACAACAACAGTATCACCCTTCCACCTCTCTCTCTCTCTCTCTCTCTCTCTCTCTCTCTCTCTGTGTGTGTGTGTGTGTGTGTGTGTGTGTCCTTTGCGGCGCACGGCTGAGGAACTATGCCTCTTCAATTACTGTGTTTTTCCTTCATTGTTATTCACGAGCTTTGAGAGGTAACGAGGCACCAGTCAGAGAGAGAGAGAGAGAGAGAGAGAGAGAGAGAGAGAGATGAACTTTTCCAGACCATGATCGCGGGAGAGCAATAAGAGATGGAGAAAAGAAAAAGATGAGGGATGGGGAAACAATGATGATGAAAGAAGGAAGGAAGAGAGAAGAAAGGGAAAGGGAGAGGAAGAGTAATTATACATTTGAAAAGTATTCATGTTTCCGTTAAATGGTTGGTGTTTTCCCTTTAATGGATGTGCTTTAGCCGTTGTTATTGTTGGTGTTGATGTTATTGATGCTTTTACTATTATCATTATTATTATTATTATTATTATTATTATTATCATTATTATCATTACTATTATTATTATTACTGTTATCTTCATGAACGTGTAGCAAGGAGTGTTAATGTAATACCTGTATGTTCTGTGTGTATATGTATGTTATTTTTGTCTCATCCAGAGGGTATAATTTTGTGAGTTCCGGTGTGAAAATGTTCTTCTCGTTATGATGGCAATTACATATGTGGCTTTTCTCTCTCTCTCTCTCTCTCTCTCTCTCTCTCTCTCTCTCTCTCTCTCTCTCTCTCTCTCTCTCTCTCTCTCTCTCTCTCTCTCTCTCTCTCTTATTTCTCCTTTACATCAATGATATATCTGATATTTTTTCTGACTCTAAAAGCATCTTATTTGCCGATGACATGACAGTTTATCTAATAGGAACAGATCCGAATCAACTTGTTTTTAGTGCTAACAATGAACTTAAAAAATTATATCAATGGTGCCTCTGCAATAGGCTCACAATAAACACTGACAAAACTTACTTTATGCTATTCACTGGTAAAACTATGCTGGATTTACCTAATGTACAAATAAATAACAGAATAATTACTAAAATCGATAAATTCAAGTTCCTTGGTGTTACTTATGATAGCTCTTTAAATTTTAAGTACCATATAGATAATATTACACTAAAAATATCGAGACATATTGCATTACTTTATCAAATCAGAGATTTTATGCCACCGTATGTCCTAAAATCCATCTACTTTGCTCACATTCACACATTGCTAACATACTGTAACCCTATTTGGTCCACTACTTACCCTACATTCCTAACTCCTTTAAAATTACAGCTCAAGAAAGTTGTCAGAATTATAACTAACAGCACCTACCTTGAACACACTGACCCTCTTTTCAAACAGACCAAACTTTTAAAACTTAATGATATAACAAAGCTTGCTATAGCCACACACATGTATAACAATAAACATTATATTCACAGCATTCTTCCATCACATGATTATAGTACGCGCCACCGTGATCATCTTACTTTACCAATACACCGCCTTTCTAAGTTTCAGCATTCAACTAATTATCTAGGACCTGTTATATGGAATACTATTCCTCGCAAAATTCAAGAAGCATCATCTCTCAATGCATTTAAAACAATGCTAAAAAAACATATCTTGTCTAGCTACTAATCTATGTTCTGCTAAATCATATGTACCAAGTGTTGTTCTAATTTTACTATTGATGATTTGTAAAATATACATTGTGTCAGTTAGTTGTGATTGTTATTATTATTATTATTATTATTATTATTATTATTATTATTATTATTATTATTATTATTATTATTATTATTATTATTATTATTATTATTATTATTATTATTATTATTATTATTATTATTATTATTATTATTATTATTATTATTATTATTATTATTATTATTATTATTATTATTATTATTATTATATTATTATTATTATTATTATTATTGTTTGTTGTTATGATCATTATTATTATATACTATTATTATTATTATCAATAATATTAATATTATTATTATTATTATTATTATTATTATTATTATTATTATTATTATTATTATTATTATTATTATTATTATTATTATCACTATTATTATTACTATTATTATTATTGTTATCATTTCTATTTTTATTATGATTAGTATTACGATTAATGTTATTAATATGACTATTATTATTATTATTATTATTATTATTATTATTATTATTATTATTATTATTATTATTATTTTTATTATTACTATTATTATTATTATTTAAATTCACTTCGGAAAAAAAACATTTCGTTCGTTGTAGTTATTAGTTATTATTATCATTAAAATAGTTCTTATTCCACCAGTCAGTATAACTATTTTATACTCTGATAAGTACTTGCCTGAAAAGTTTTACTCTATATAGGCCAGCTTAGTTTAATTGTAAAGATTGGATATACTCATATATACCAGTATGTACAATGACTTGGCTATAAATAAATGTTTCAAATGTTTCAAATCTCTCTCTCTCTCTCTCTCTCTCTCTCTCTCTCTCTCTCTCTCTCTCTCTCTCTCTCTCTCTCTCTCTCTCTCTCTCTCTCCCTCTCCTCCCTCCCTCCCTCTCTCTCTCTCTCTCTCTCTCTCTCTCTCTCTCTCTCTCTCTCTCTCTCTCTCTCTCTCTCTCTCTCTCTCTCTCTCTGTCTGTCTGTCTGTCTCTTCTCTCTCTCTGTCTATCTTTGTCTGTCCATCTGTCTGCCTGCCTGCTTGTATGTCTCTCTCTCTCTCTCTCTCTCTCTCTCTCTCTCTCTCTCTCTCTCTCTCGCTATTTTATATACACGTTTCCAACCATACCTACATTTACATTCATACATACATACATACATACATACAGAGAACATTGATTTGAACATGATTCGATTTTTTGTTCTTGCCTCACATGTTATTTGATTCCGGCCTTCCTCTCGTCCCTTCCCACTCTTCCGTTGTGTCTCTCACTCCCCTCCTCCTCCTCCTCCTCCTCCTCCTCCTCCTCCTCCTCCTCCTCCTTCTCCTCCTCCTCCTCCTCCTCCTCCTCCTCCTCCTTGTCTCCTCTCCTCTCTTTTCCCTTTCTCTCCGCTATCTCTATTATTCACATTCGCCATCTCCTGTCTCCCTCTCTTCTTTTCTCTTACGAATGTGGTCACATACACACACTCTCTCTCTCTCTCTCTCTCTCTCTCTCTCTCTCTCTCTCTCTCTCTCCCCTTGTTCTTCTTTTTCTCGCGTTAGAAGTGTTGGAAAGTTATTGATTTTATAGGTAGTGATGGCTCTGTCACCGGTGTACAGTACTGCGTGTACTCTCTCTCTCTCTCTCTCTCTCTCTCTCTCTCTCTCTCTCTCTCTCTCTCTCTCTCTCTCTCTCTCTCTCTCTCTCTCAAGCACACTGAATTAATTATTGATTACTTTAAACCAGAAAGCTTATCTTATCACAAACTGTCTGATAAGGGGAAACAGGTCTGCTGCTGCTGTCCTTGTAGTGTCCTCTCCCTGGTTTACTGTAGCATCAGTCAGCGTCAGTCGTTCCTTCCTGTGTTGTCAGTCTTCAAAGTCTCCTAAGGAATCTCAGGAACTTAATTGGACGGTGAATCAGAGCTCTAGTCCGTCTCTTTGTGGGGAAGCAGTCATCAAGCGGCAGTCAAGCTGTTTCCATCAAGCTTTTTCCCTTGTTTTCGTCTTTTGGTTTGCTGGGCAGCCCTTCTCCTCGTCTGCTCCGTCTTGGCAAACAGAGATGACCAAGTTGCCTCCCTTCACTCACACACGTGGCCAGGACTTAATGGAATAAAACCCAGCCAGGCAATACAACCAGGCGCTCCCTCAAGCACTCCTTTATGACCGCTGTTCCCAAGACGTAAATGAGGGTGCGGGAAAAAATGACCTTGATCTTGAACTTAACTGTGACCTCATCTAGCAGGCTGATGGGAAGAGAGGGTTGGGGTGGAGGGGGTTAGGATGATACGTGAAGTTTCTTAGTCAATCGATTTCCCTTCATGATGATTACAGGTTTCCGCCACACAGCCTTCTCTGAAACGTGAAGTCTTGTAATTGTTTTGTAATTATCCGCAATATCTCCTGTAAACCTTTTTTTTTCTCTCTCTCTTGTTCCTTGACCCTCTCTTGCTCTCCTCAACCTTCCAGAACCTTCCTACATTCGTCTTACACTCTGACCACTCAGGCAGTATGAAATGACAATTTGAAACCTAAGTGCTTGTGACTGCGGTTGTGTTTCCTTGCCAGTGTGTGTTTCTATGTGTCTGTTCGAACACACACACACACACACACACACACACGGCCCGGTAGCTCAGTGGTTAGAGCGCTGGCTTCACAAGCCAGATGACCGGGGTTCGATTCCCCGGCCGGTTGGAGATATTTGGGTGTGTCTCCTTTCACGTGTAGCCCCTGTTCACCTAGCAGTGAGTAGGTACGGGATGTAAATCGAGGAGTTGTGACCTTGTTGTCCCGGTGTGTGCTGTGTGCCTGGTCTCAGACCTATCCCAAGATCGGAAATAATGAGCTCTGAGCTCGTTCTGTAGGGTAACGTCTGGCTGTCTCGTCAGAGACTGCAGCAGATCAAACAAACAGTGAATTACACACACACACACCTGGTTGATCCTGCCAGTAGTCATATGCTTCTCTCGAAAATAATATATGTATGTCTAAGTACAAGCCGAGTTAAGGCGAAACCGCGAATGGTTCATTAAATCAGCTATGATTCATTGGATCTGTACCCACACTTACTTGGATAACTGTGGTAATTCTAGACCTAATACATGTACCACGTCACACACACACACACACACACACACACATACACACCGTCTTATACCACCAATACTAAAAACCCACAAAAGACAACAGCTCTTGCACAAATCACCTTTCATCACCATTCATCACTTTTCCTTCCCTTTTTCCCTGATGTAAGTAAGCGTGGCAGTCCTTTCATCACTAACTCACCATCCCTTCCTTTGCTTCCCTACGTTCCTTCCATCACCTTCCCTTTGCTTTCCTATTTCCTCGGTATTGGTGTGGCGGTGGTGCTCGTTCGTCTTCCCGGTGCGTGAATCGCCTCTCATACTGGTTGGCGCGGGGTGGGAATTATGCGGCAGCGTGCAAGATGTGAGGGGTAATCAGATTTCTTTCTCCTTTACTGTCTGATGGCCTCGTCCCCCTGTCTTTGCTGAGGGAATGACAGCTTGAAGGAGGAGGAGGTGGAGGAGGAGAGGGGAGGAATAGGAGGTGGAGAAAGGACATCAGGAAGGGTGTTGAAATTGAGATTGGAAACGAGAGAGAGAGAGAGAGAGAGAGAGAGAGAGAGAGAGAGAGAGAGAGAGAGAGAGAGAGAGAGAGAGAGAGAGAGAGTAGGTATCTAAAGAGGTAAGGTACAAAGGAAGAATGAACCGGAAGGAAGGGAATATGGAAAATTAAATGAGAGACAGAGCGAAGACAGAGGAGGAAGAGTATGAATATAAATGAAATGATGAAGAGGAAGAGGAGGAGGAGGAGGAGGAGTAGGGATAAGGAGGAAGATAAGGAAACAGAATGGAGATGATGAGAGAGTGGAGGGGAGATAAGATGGAGTGGGATGAGGACAGAGGGAGAGACACCGCAGGGGAGAAATAGGAGCTGGAGGAAAGAGATGGAAAGAGAAAGAGAAGGAAGAGAGGAGGAAGAGGAGGAGGAGGAGCAGGGCATATCCGGACTCCAGAAGAATGTATCGATCTTCATGTCTGACATTTTGCTGTAGCGCCACCCAAGTCAGTCAGCGGCGTGACCTTGACCTCTTCCCAAACTTGACCTGACCTGACCTAACCTCTCTTCATCCAACCTGACTTGCTCTCTGCGACGTGACTCCGGGCTGACCTACTTCCTCACCTAAACTCCTTACTGCATCCAACGTGACCTGCTTATATCTGGCTCGTGAACCCCAGGATGTTTTGACCTACTTCGCTCCCTCTTGTCGTGACTCTTGCTTCTTTTCCTTCTACATTGATCTTTGAGTGGCTGTTAGAACATAAGGACATAAGAAAAGAGGGAAACTGCAAGAGGCTGTCTGGCATCCACGTGGCAGTCCCTGTATGCGCAAAGCTATCTAATTCCATCTATCTATTCTTTTAATTCCTTTAATACTGGGACACATTTTTTTGCTATGAATTTTAAGTATAATTTGAAGATGTTATTTACATTAAGAATGATGTATGGGGGTCAGAAGATTAATGGCCAGAGTCTGCACTATTCTAATCCCAATATAAGTATCTAAATATGTGTAAAATGAATATTAGAATGTGTCATAGTACTTAATTGGTTAAAGCTACCTATTGACTGGGTATTGGCTATTGGTGTGGTTTGGTGCTCGTGAACCCTGCATGTGAAGTGGTATGATGTCTATGAAGTTTATAATGTCCCTGGTACTTAACTGGTCTTTATTTTTTTTACTCTCTTTTATGGTCCATGTCTTTTTCTCTTATTGTTTGGGGAGTGGGAAGGTTCAAGGTAAGTGGTTTTTATTCTATTTTTGACCCTCTTTTGTGCTCTTACCTGATCGACTTGACGTGTAAAAGTTTGTGAATGTTACGAGAAAGAATCTTTAATGTCTAGTGTACTAAGTCAAATGAAAGAAAAATGTAGGTGATAATAAGGCGTTTTCATATTTATTCTGCTTATGATTTGGTGATTTTATACAGCTTTAGAAACTTGTGTGGGGATTAAAATAGTGAAGACTCTGGCCGTTAATCATCTGACCTCCATACATCCTTCCTAATGTCAATGAAATTATCTAATCGTACACAAATATTACGGTAGAAATGTGTTCCGGTACTGAAATAGTTAATGTCTAGTGTACTAAGTCAAATGAAATAGAAACGTGGCTGATAATTAATCCCTTTAATACCATAATACGTTTTCATATTCATTCTGCTTACTATTTGATGATTTTATACAGCTTCAGAAACTTACGTAGGGATTGAAATAGTGAAGATTGTCGCCATTAATCATCTGTCCTCCATACACCCTTCCTAATGTCAATGAAATTATCTAATCGCACAGAAATCTCAAGGTCCCAGTACTGAAGGAGTTGAAGGTAAAAGCAGGAGAGTTGATTATTTCCTTGCTTTTCCATTAGCCTGAGATTTCTTACCTCTTTCCACCCTCTCATTTGTCTCACTTTCTTTTCTCTTCCTAACTTTGCAAAATAACGAAAACTGGGTCGTGTGAAAATCTTAAACTTTGAAGCATAAACTACTAAGCTGCACAGATAAACAGGACCTTCCGGATGCCCTTGAACTTTAGGAATAAAGTATAAAGTTCACTCGTTTCGTACATAAATTGACCTCCTCTCTTTGTCCTTTGTCTCAGTTCCTATATTCACCTTCCCTCTTTACCTCCCTCTTCCATCCGTGAGTTTTTGATTATAGATTCCTTTCCTACATTCCCCTTGTGACTTTTGCTCGTCTTTCATGTCACGTCATCGTCTCCCGTGTTACGTCTTCGGTTTCTATCATCACCCTTACTCTCTCTCTCTCTCTCTCTCTCTCCTTTTCTTCTCCTTCCATCATCGCTTTCCTTATGGTTCCTTCAGTTATTATAATCACCTTTCCTATTATGTTACTATGTTTATAATCATTACTCGTAACCCCCTCAGTACCATGACGCGTTTCCATATTAATTCTGCTTACTATTTGGTGATTTTACACAGCTTCAGACACTTATATGGGGATTAGAATAGTGAAGACTGTGACCATTAATCTTCTGACCTCCATAGATGTCCATAGTGTCAATAAAATGGTTTAATTGTACATAAAACTCATGGTAATAGTGCGTCCCAGTAACGAAGGGTTAATTCCCTTTAGTTTTCATCATTATCGTCTTCCTAAGGTTTTTTTTTGTTTTTCTTCATCTTCTATTTTCTTTTTCGTTATTCTGCTTTTACTTCTACCATTGTTTAAACACTTTCTCTTCACTTCCCATCATTATAATTCTTATTTCCCCCTCCAGTCGTCATTTCTTTATTTCCCTTGACTTTTCCTTCCATCACTTCCCATCATCACCTTTCTCCATCCCCTCCCAGTCATCCTTTACCAATGTCACCTCCCCTTCCTATTTCTAGAAGACACTCAACCTCACCTTTCCTTTTCCCTTCCCTTCCCTTCCCCTCTTGTATCTAATTCCCTTAACGTCCCTTCTCTTCCCGCTCTTCCCGTCCCCCTTCTCTCCTCTTCCCCTCCTGCCTCACTTAAGATCGCCAAACCAGATTAGTGAAGGTTTGATTCTGGATGGTGAGGGTAATTATCTATCTATTCTTCTCTCATCGCTATCTGTTTGTCTCTTAGTCTATGTGTTTGTCTCTTTATTTGTGTGTCGGTTGATTTTATTCTTTCGTTCTTTCATTTATTATTTTTTTTCTTTCCTTAGTCTTTTCTCTTTTTTTTTTTCTTCTCTCATTGCTATTTATTTATTTTTTTTTTATTTGTGTGTCTGTTGGTTTTATATATATATTTCTTTCATTCTTTCTTTTTTCTTTCTTTTATTCTCTTTATGTCTCTGCTTACTTTTCTTTCGGTCAGTTAGCGTCTGTTTGTCTAGCTCTATATAAACGTCTCTCTCTCTCTCTCTCTCTCTCTCTCTCTCTCTCTCTCTCTCATGCAGAAGCTACACGGAAGTAAAAAAAAAAAAAATAACTCAGTTGGATTAAACACAAAGACTTCAATAGCCCTTCCCTTTTTGTACGGATGAAAACTTAATTCCCTGCAGAGTCTCCCTTAAGAAACTGACAGAAAACGGACTATAGGAAGGGAAGAGGATCGGCGAGTGTTACAGTGGAGGGGAAGGAAAGGTATGGGTGATGCGTGGGATGTGGCGTGTGAGGGTATCATTGGTGGGCGTTACCGTGGTGAATTAAGGTAGCACAGAAAATAGATATGAGACTCATCTTTTGAAAATCTTTATTGGCATTTACTCCACTGTCAATGCTACTGCTGGAGATGGAACAAAGGGAGAGAAGGGAAGAATCTGACGAACTGGAGTTGCAGGAAGGAAATAGTGAGTGAAATCTCTCTCTCTCTCTCTCTCTCTCTCTCTCTTCTGCTACTTCTTAAATTTCGTAGAGATTATCAATGTTAAGTGAATGATAATATGGAAGTATTTAATTGAACCAGTGGAGTCAATAAAGAAGGTACAAATCAGGCTCTTTTTAGTCAGAGAACAAGTTGAATTTTTATGAATTACACACAATGAAAAAATGAGATAGCGGAAAAGAAAATTAAGTTCACATATTGGGCAGCAAATGAGTGGAACAAAGTTAGTAAGAACGTACCAAGTGCAGAGGCGTTAGAGAGTTTCAAGAGGAGATTGGATAAGTGTTCAGAAGTTGCCGTGTGTGGACCAGCTACCTTTATTTTTGTGTATTCTCTTTATTTGAAGGTAATTGTTCCTTTTTATTTACCTATTTTTTATATACATTAGGTTCCTATGACTTTTAACCCCTTCAATACTGTGGCACATTTTTACCTTGAGATTTATGTACGATTAGACCATTTTATTGACATTAGGAAAGATCTACGGAGGTCAGAAGATTAGTGGCCACAGTCTTCACTATTTTAATCCCCACATGAGTTTCTGAAGCTGCATAGAATCACCAGATAGTAAGCAGAATGGATATGGAAACGTGTCATGGTACTGAAGGGGTTAATTGACAGGAAACACAAAAATTGAAAAACTGAATGTCATAGCTAATAATTTCTTGTCCGTACTGTAACATTGGCGAAAGCTTTTACAGTATACGAGAACATAAAAAAGAGAAAGGAAGAAGAAAATAAGAAGAAACGTGAGGCGGATGAGATTGAGAAAAAGAGAGAAGGAGGACAAGGAGAGAGAACAGGAACAATGAAATCTATAAAAACAAAGAGGAAGAGGAGGAAGAGGAGGAGTTGGGGAAGGGAATAAGAACAAAGAAAAGCAATAATAACAAAACGAAAACGAAACACGAGACCATCACCACCACCACCACCACCACCACTTCTACCACCACCACCACCAGCACTACCTGAGGCGAGATAGCGTGTTGTTGCGTGTCGGGAGCTGCGTCAGGCGAGTATTGGTGACGTCACAGCACCTAAGGAACCTAACTTCTAATACCTGGCCGTGATGAAGCTGCCTCGCGTCTTAACCCTTAGCTGAATCGTACCGTGGGAAGGAAGAGGATTTGACGCGCGGAGAGAAAAAAAAAAAAATCGGTGGAGGAAAAACTAAAGGGGAAAAAAAAAGAAGAAGAAAATTGAGCTTGTTTGTTGTCAATGTAATGCAAAAAATAGAGTTAGAAAGGAAAATGAGAAATAGAATACAAGACATGCCAGGGAAAGATGGGTAAGGAAAGTAGATGATAGAATAGTAAAATTAAGAAAATAGATCTTTTTTTTACTATTAACTGATAAAGAATAAAAGAAGAAAAAAAGATTGATAGGAAGAAACGAAAGAAAAAAGTAAAAGATTGACAAAAGAAAACAGAAGGAAGAAAAAATGAAAAAAAATACTGAATGAAGAAAAATGAAAAAATTGACAAAAGAAAACAGAAGGAAAAAGAAAAATACTAAATGAAGATAAAAGAAAAATGAGTAAGAGAAGAGAGACGAAGGAAAAAAGGAAAAATAATGTGCCTAGCAGTGGACGAGGGAAAAGGTAGAAAAAAATAGAGAGAAAAGAAAAAATAATGTACCACCTCTTGTTGAAACGCAGGCAGCAGATGGGGGATGAAAATAGAAGGGAAAATAAGGTTGTATCAAGTACTGACTCGCAGGGACACGGAGGAAAAAAAAGAGAATAAAAATACAGAGGAACGAGAGGAAAAATAGTGACACATCTACTATTGAAACTTGGGAGAGACAAAAGAGAAAAGAACAAATGAGAAAGAAGAGGGAGGAAAAAATAACGAAACCCCTGCTATTGAAATGCGGGGAATGAATGGACAGGAAAGAAAGTAAAGGAAAGAAAAAGGAAAAAAAAAATAGATACAGTTATGTCTACCACTAACACGCGAAAACCAACATAATATAAAAGGAAACTATACAAATTTCCACTGTTGACACTCAGAAAATAGAAAAAGAAGTAAGAAAGACATGACGAAAACTATCACGCGCCTCATTCCTCCCTCCTCATTGGTCAGTCCTGGCGTGGCTCCGTGTCTTTGAGCCAATCACAACACAGGGATCACTGTTACGTCACGAGGCAGTCCTTCCCCCAACACCTCGTTTCCTCTCCCCTAATTCATAAGAGATCTATTATCCACAGCACATAAAGAGACCGTATGTGTGTGTGTGTGTGTGTGTGTGTGTGTGTGTGTGTGTGTGTGTGTTTACCTTTTCGATAATTAGGAAGGGCCTCATTATTTTGTTAGTCATGGCTTATTTAAAAAACGTTCAGGGCTCCCCGACGTTCCCATCACATTTTACGAGACGTAATTAAAAGGACTTTCAATCCGATGAGTTAATTAAAAAATGTGTGTTGCTATACTTGGTCTTTTATTATGTGTGTGTGTGTGTGTGTGTGTGTGTGTGTGTGTGTGTGTGAGAGAGAGAGAGACTTCTATATATTTCTCCCCCATTTTATCTCCACACGTGTAGGAGAGGGAGGGAGGGAGGGGAGGAAAGGCAGAGAGAGGGGAGAGATACATGACAGGATAAAAGGAGAGAGACAAAGAGAAGAGGGGAAGGAGAGACAAAAGCTGGAGGAGAAAAGAAGGGAAGAGTGAAAGGGAGGAAAGGCAGATAATAAAGGGGGAGCAAAAATAGAGAAGAGACTAAGTTTGTTCACGTTTATGAAATTGTTGTTGTTGTTGTTGTTGTTGTCCTTGTTGTTGTAATTGTTGTTGTTGTTGTTATTTTCGTTACCATTAAAGGAGAACTAATGAAAAGTGAATATTAGATTGTATTTGCATCTGTTAATAGCCTCTCTCTCTCTCTCTCTCTCTCTCTCTCTCTCTCTCTCTCTCTCTCTCTCTCTCTCTCTCTTCCAGGTGACATGCGGCATACTATGTAAATGTGACAAGTATTAGCTCGTTCATTTTAGCAGCACAGAATTGCAGGTGGTAATTCTTGTGAGAGGTTCAGCTGCTGCCCACGCTGAATAGAGGCGCGCCGAGACAGTGCTGGGTGACTTGGGGGGGGTCAGGAATATGTGAAAGGGGAAAAAAATTGAGGAAAGGAAGAAAAAATTGTAGTGTGTGTGTGTGTGTGTGTGTGTGTGTGTGTGTGTGATGGTGGTGGTGATGGTGGTTGTATTGTTGTTGTTGTTGTTGTTGTTGTTGTTGTTGTTGATAATAGTCGTGATGATGGTATTGATATTTTTTACCTTGCTTTTTGTGTTTTTTCTTTTTTCTTTCTTTTTTTTCTTTTTTCTTCTTCTTCTTCTTCTTCTTCTTCTTCTTCTTCTTCTTCTTCTTCTTCTTCTTCTTCTTCTTCTTCTTCTTCTTCTTCTTCGATCTTCTTCGTTTTCTTCTTCTGTTGTTGTTGTTGTTGCTGTTTTTTTTATTGTTGTTCTCCTTTTTTTCTTCTCCTCCTCCTCCTCCTCCTCCTCCTCCTCCTCCTCCTCCTCCTCCTCCTCCTCCTCCTCCTCCTCCTCCTCCTTCTCTACCTCCAACTGCAACTCCCACACGACTCTCACAGCGTCAATTCATCCTCGGGTTTTGACTTCTTCCCTTCATTTGCCTTTTGTTTCTCTGCCTCTCTTTATTTCTTCGTCGGTGGAGTCACTCTTTGGCTTGGATTGGCTTCGTTATTGTTTCGAATATATTGACTAGTATGTGGGGCTTCCAGTGTGTGTGTGTGTGTGTGTGTGTGTGTGTGTGTGTGTGTGTGTGTGTGTGTGTGTGTGTGTGTGTGTGTATTGTGTTTAGTTTGTATGAAAAGGACGAGAAGGGAGACAAATATTTCTGAGAATAATTACAGAAAAGTTATTATTTGTGTTTTGTTATTGTTGTATACTCTCTCTCTCTCTCTCTCTCTCTCTCTCTCTCTCTCTCTCTCTCGTCGTCTTTTACCTCCTGTCCTTCTTTTTCTCCTCTATCTTCATTACCATCATCATCATCATCTCCATTTCTCCTCTATCTCCATCATCATCATCATCATCATCATCATCATCATCATCATCATCATCATCATCAGTAGCCTCCCTTGACCCTTCCACAATTCAACAACAGTAAATACGAGAATGAAAGGTTAAGAAAATTTGTTCAAATCGGAAATTGTTTGTTCAGAAAAATAAACAGACTAAATAAGGAAGCTAAACACTCGACCAGCAACACACACACACACACACACACACACACACTGTAAGCTGTACCCAACAAAGAGAGAGAGAGAGAGAGAGAGAGAGAGAGAGAGAGAGAGAGAGAGAGAGAGAGATACAGGAACTCTCTTGTCTGGAAAGTGGCAATATTAGTGGGAACAAGACACCTTCCTTCCTTCTTGCCGCCGACGTCTAACTTTAGTCATTGATTCAGAAATAGGAAAGCGAAATGTGATGACAGGAAAAATATATATCAGCTCGAAGGGAACTGATATCATTTTTACCTTCCTTTGGTTTCTTTTTCTCTGCGATGAGCAACAAAATCACAATCCTAAAAACCAATGCAGTACATCTTTATAGCCATGTCAAACAAAGAGATGGATAAGAAAAGAATAGATTTAGCCATTTCTATCACATATAAAGTTCAGGGTGGGTGTAAAATGCTTCTAGTGGTTTAAATAGCTGTGCATGACAAGAATACGGTTAATTGCTTCTGATGCCTCTCGAAATTGCATCTCTAAACTTCCACTATACATTTATTAAAGCTTGAAGAAGTTATGGAAGTCAGAGTATCAAGTTCCAGTGATAATTAACTAATGTAGCGTGTGTGTTCAAATTATACTTAGCCAAATGTGGGAATAATCAGTTTTCTCTTTTTTTCTGGTGGTGGAAACTTTGATAGTCTTTGTTATTGTTGTTGGTGGTGATGGTAGTGGTGTTGTTGTCAGTGACCAGGTAATGGTGTTTATGGTAATGTTTCTGGTGATAATGGCGGTGGTGGTAAAGAGAATGGCGTCAGTAAAGAAGATGGTGGTGATATGCAGTGGGGTAATAGTGGTGGTGGTGGTGGTGGTGGTGATGGCTTTGTTTGGGATGCTGGTGGTGAACTGAAGGAAGTAGTGAGTGGTGTTGAGGTGCTGGGTTTGTTGTGGGTGGTGTTGATTAATATGGCGCGGTGATGATCGTGAAAGTGGTGTTGATGATGATGAAGAAAATGACGGAAGTAATTACTCGTATATATAGTGGTGATGATGATGATGATGATGATGAAAACAGAAGAAGTAATGGTGGTGGTGGTGATGAATATGATGATGATGGTGAGGCAGTGGTGATAGAGTTGGTGACGATGATAGTAATGGATAATAATGCTTATGGTTAAAGTGGTGGTGATGACAGGTTGAACTAATGATGGTGGTGGTGATGACAGAAGTAGAGGTCATGGATGGTGGTGATGGTGGTTGTGGTGGTGGTGGTAAGTCCAAGGAGTCATCATCACCATCATCACCACTCTCATCACCGTGACACTAGCTTCATCACCAGTGCCCTCACCTCACGCCTCACCTTAAACACCTCATCTCATCTTATCTGCGAGAAAAACAACTACATTATCCACACTCTCCTCCTCCTCCTCCTCCTCCTCCTCCTCCTCCTCCTCCTCCTCCTCCTCCCACCCATCCATCTCCCCGCCTTCCCTCCTTCATTTCCTTTCTTTTCTTCACTAGTGCTTTTCTCTCTCTCTCTCTCTCTCTCTCTCTCCCTTGTCCTTTACGCCTTCTCTGCCTCTCTCCATCTCCATTCCTTCCTTTCTCATCTGTTCCTTCATCATTCTTCTCCACCTGTCCCTCACACCTTCCTTTCTTCTCTTCTTTCCTTCACTTTTCCTTCCCTTCACTTCTACCATTCATTCCTCTTTCCCTTTTTTTTCCCTTCCCACCATCACTCTCTCTTCTTTCCTTTTCCCTTCATCTCTTTCACGTCCAGGCTGGATGAGTGAAGAGCTCCCATCCTTCCTTCCCTCTCTCCCTCCCTCTCTCTTTCCATCACCGATAAAAAAAAAGAAAAGAAAACAATCTATGTCTTAATTGCCTCATCGCAGCGGCGGGCGGTAACTGCTCCAGCCATGCAGTTGTTTGGCGCCTCTTTCACGTGGTCTTGTGGCGTTATCCTGCTTGTTCCTGCTTGTTCCTGCTTATTACTGCTTGTTATTGCTTGGTTAGGTCCTTGATTCACAGGTCATGGATGGGCGTGGGTGTGGCTTTGGGTGATGTGAGGTGGGTGTGTGTTGCTTGTTCCTGCTTGTTACTGCTTTTTTGCTTGATTCACAGGTTATGGATGAACGTGTATGTGGCTATGGGTGACGTGAGGTGGGTGGGTTATAGTTGGAGGAGGACGTGTGTGTGTGTTAAGGTGAATGATTTGATTGTTGATTGAAGATTGTGCGTGTTTGTTTACCTTTCTCTTATTCATCTCATCCTCCTCCTCTTCTCTTTTCCTACACCTTCTCGTCTTTTTAGTCTTATCAGTCTTCGCCTTTTGCTATGCTTCATCTCTTGTTTGAAAGTTGTTCGTTCTTCTGTTGTATTTTATCCTCCTCCTCCTCCTCCTCCTCCTCCTCCTCCTCCTCCTCCTCCTCCTCCTCCTCCTCCTCCTCCTCCTCCTCCTCCTCCTTCACCTTGCCTTCCTTTCCCCGCGGGCCAGTAGAAGGAGTGAGGTGTGAGAGGCGAGTGGTAATTTGTTCCTTGCAAGACTGATGGGAATTAGCGGAGTGAGTGACGTGGGCCAGCAAGCAGAGTTATGTTGTGGGTGAACCAACTTGCGGCGCTGTTCAGAGTTCCCGCTACTCCTGCTAGGGGGTGTGTTCCTTCCTGCAGCTGTTGTGTTGTGTGTTCCCAGGCTTTTTTTATATATATATATATATATATATATATATATATATATATATATATATATATATATATATATAAGTTTTTTTCTTTGTAAGTTGTTTTTTTTCTTATTTGTGGAATTTGTGTTTATGGTATGGTATAAATATTCGGTTTTTTGTTGTTCTCTTTTATTTTTTTTTTTCGGTTTTGTGTGGTGTTCTGCGTGTCTTTGTACTTGTTCGTCTGTGTTCGAGAGGATCATGATTTTGTTTACCTGATCTTTCTTTCTCTGTATCGGCTTCTCTTGATTCCTTTGAATGTTTTATGCGATTTTTTTTTTCATTACTCATTTCTTTTTACATATATTTGTTCCGTCAGGGAATTTTGTATATCTAGTTCGTTTCTGCTGGAATTTCTCAGTATCCTTTTATTATTCTTGAAGTTTCTCTCTCTAAAATTCACCTTGATCTTTTTTTTCTTTCTATATCTTTAAAAAAAAACTTTCATATTCTTCCATGATTTTTGTTTCACATACGATCTTTCACTATTCTAATTCCACGTCAAGGAATTTTTGTGTATCTTCACGAAATTTCTTTGCCTACAATCATAACTTTCTCTTGTAGGAACGTGCATGGAGCTTCATCAATTTTATTCTCTGTTTAGGCAACCACACCAATTTTTCCCCCGTCTCTGGTTCACCTTCAGCATAGCGACATAAATTTTGCCTCAGACACTTACATTCTTGGGTCATGTAGAGTAAATTGCCGCTGTGTTAGTGTTATTCCTGGTATTCGTCTAATGAGTGAGAGTTCCTGCAGCGATCTTGCTTCACACACTCACCTCACACACTCACTTCACATCCACCTCACACACACCTCACACATCCACCTCACACTCACCTCACACACTCCCCTCACACACTCGCCTCACACACTCGCCTCACACACTCGCCTCACACACTCGCCTCACACACTCGTCTCACACACTTACCTCATACTCTTGTCTTCACGTTTCGACCCCCACCCCCATTCATACTAAAAGGGAGTAGTAATTGTCGCTGTCTCATCGTCAAAGGATAATGTGTATATTTTTCTGTGGAATGCGTAATTGCTGCGTGAAGAAATCTTTTTAACTTTTTTTTTTTCATTTCACAGCAGGTGCGTCTCTCACCTGAGAATACTAATTGCTGATGTCCTTAATTAATTGTTCCCGTGTGTGTATGTGTGTCTGTGTCTGCCTGTCTGCGTGTCTGTTTCTCTCTCTCTCTCTCTCTCTCTCTCTCTCTCTCTCTCTCTCTCTCTCACACACACACACAGTAGGTTTTGCTGTTTTTTGTGGTGTCAGCTGCTTTTTCTCAGTCGTGTGGGTCGGGAAGCGAGCAAGACAGAGCCTCAGTAAGATTCACGAGAGGAAAGAAAGGAGAGAGAGAGAGAGAGAGAGAGAGAGAGAGAGAGAGAGAGAGAGGGAGAGGGAGATGAGAGATCATGAGAGCGTGGCATAAGAACAATACTGACTGAAAGCTGCAAGTATTCCTCATCTCTCTCTCTCTCTCTCTCTCTCTCTCTCTCTCTCTCTCGTCCTTGGTCTCTGAGAAGGCAAATGTAAAGGTTATAGTGACGGATAGCAATAGTTGTGCTGTAAGAAACGTCAAGTGAGTTTGTTAGTTAAAGAGGATGTGTGTGTGTGTGTGTGTGTGTGTGTGTGTGTGTGTGTGTGTAAACTTTTCTAATCTGACAAAGAATAAGTTGAGATGTATGAAATAGAGTGAAGAGTAATTGTGTTTGGAGAGAGAGAGAGAGAGAGAGAGAGAGAGAGAGAGAGAGAGAGAGAGAGAGAGAGAGAGAGAGAGAGAGAGAGAGAGAGAGAGAGAGAGACAGACAGACAGACAGACAGACAGACAGACAGACAAACAGACAGAAAAATAGTCACACATTGCAGTCTGGAAGTGTTGCATGCAGTGTTACCGTGTGTTGTTTCAGCGCGAGTCGTATCGTGTCGTGTCGTGGCCTCGGGGAAGGTGACACGTATAAGCCTCAGTTTTGCCAATCGCCTTTTGTGACACGTGGCTGAAGTGTCCTCGGCAGTTCAACATTTCTCTCGCTTGTTATTCTTTTGTTATTTGTCCTCCTTGTTATTCAGTGTTCTCTTCTATTTCTATACATCTTTCCTCTTCTTTTTTCCTTCTTGCTCTTTTGCGAATGGATGTAGAGAAAAGAAATAAAGGAAAAAAAAGTGTACACATCCCTCTTTTCTTCTTATTCCTATTTATCCACCTACTTATCATCTTTTTCCCGTATTTACTGTATATTATCTCTGTATGTCCCTCTTTATTCATGTTTCCCTTTCTCTATCATTCTTTTCCTTTCCTGTATACATCCTCCACTTTAGCATCGGAATCTGCGTTGGTAGAAAGAGGGAGTGAAGGAGAATGAGAAAAGGGATAAAAAGAGGAAGGGGAGAAGAGAAAAAATATAGAAGAGAAAATGAATGAAAAGACAGGGGAGGGAAAGAGGCGAAAGAGAGAAGGGACGGCTATAAATGGTTGAGGAAATAGAAAAGGAAAGAAAAAAGGAATTGAAGAGAGAAGAAAATGGAAGAAGATTGAGTGTGGAGGAAAAAGGAACGGAAAGGAGAGAAAAAAAAAAGAGGAGAAGGAGGAAAAGCGAGAGTGGGTCAGTGAGGTAAACGAAAGGAAGGGAAAGGAGAGAAAGCTAAGTGAAGAAGAGGAAGGAGGGAAAGAGGAGGAGGAGAGAGGAGAGGAAAAAAAAATTGAAGAGACTTGAATAGAGAGAGAGAGAGAGAGAGGGAAAAAGAGTAGTGGGAGGAAAAGGAAAAAGGGAAAAGGAGTGAGTGAATAATGGAAAAAACACATAGGGAGAAAGGAAAGAAAAGGAAGGGACGTAAGAAGAGGGAAGAGGAGGAGGAAGTGGAGGTAAAAGAAGGAGAGAAAAGATAAAGAAAATAAAGGAAGGAAAGGAAAATAGGATAAGAATGAGGGAAAAACGAAAAACATGAGAGAGAGAGAGAGAGAGAGAGAGAGAGAGAGAGAGAGAGAGAGAGAGAGAGAGAGAGAGAGAGAGAGAGACCTGGAGTGGACGTGAAAGCAGTGTGTTGATGGACTGTCAGTGTAGCAGTGGTGGTGATGCACTCCACCACCACCACCACCACCACCACCACTACCAATCCCCTTAGAGAACCAAATAGTATCCCGAAACCCTTAAAAAGCCGGAGAGGAGCCGCCACGGGAGGATCTGAACGCATTTAAATGTTGGATGAAGGATTTATGCCCGAGGGTGGAGTGGGAAAGAGGTAGTGTGGATTTAGTATGTGAGTGGGGTGTGAGTGGGGTGTGAGTGGGGAAGGAAGGTACAGTCGTGGAGAGAAATCGAGTTACTTGTGGTTGTTTTTGTATGTTATTTCATTATTCCTGCAGCCATCCATCCTTCGCCTTGCTATCCGTGTTGGTGGAAGGGGAGACTGAGGAGGGAGTGAGGAGAAAAACATGAGGAGAATAACTACTAATTCATAAAGCATTGAGAGATAAAGCAAATAGAGATATAGGAGAAGTACAAAGGTAATTAAAAAAGTACAGAAAAAAAGATAGGAAAGATATAAGAAGTGAAAGAAAAAAAAAAATGTACTGATGGAGGTGCTGTGAGAATAGTGAACGAGTGAAGTGGTGAAGGTGGTGGTGGTGGTGGTGGTGTTGGTGGTGAATATGGTGGTGGTGACGGTGGTGGTGGTGGTGGTGGAGGAAGGTGTTGAGATGTTAGAGAGCTTGTTAAGTGTGTGTTTAATCAGGCTGGAGTGTGTCGATGAGACGGTGTGTGTGTGTGTGTGTATGTCTGTGTTAATGTGTGTCTGTGTGTGATGAGAGAGAGAGAGAGAGAGAGAGAGAGAGAGAGAGAGAGAGAGAGAGAGAGAGAGAGAGAGAGACTGAATGCGGTAATGCAGTGTGTGTGTGTGTGTGTGTGTGTGTGTGTGTGTGTGTGTGTGTGTGTGTGTGCGAGATGGAGTGGAGTGGATGGAGAGTGGAGGAGGTGGGGGGGGGGGTAACTCACCCTGTCTTTCTGATCAATGCTTTATCGGCGCCTCTATTCCACCTTCTCCTGATTGAGGCGTCCAAGGAAGGTAGCGGTGGAGGTGGAGGTGGAGGTGGAGGTTGAGGTGGAGGAAGAGGTGGAGGTGGGGGTGGAGGTGGAGGTGAGAGTGTGAGAAAGGAAGTGGAAAGACAAAAAAAAAGAGGAAAGGAAGGAAGGATAAGGAAAAAGGATTGAAAATATGTAGAGAAGAAAGAGGGATGGAGGGAAGAAAGGATAAGGCGGGAAAGAGAAAAGGAGAAATGAAGAATAAGGAGAAAAGGTCAATATGGAGTAAAGGAAGGAAAAAGGAACAAAGGAATGATAAAAGATTGGGAAAAGATTGGGGAGAGAGAGAGAGAGAGAGAGAGAGAGAGAGAGAGAGAGAGAGAGAGAGAGAGAGAGAGAGAGAGATTAATGGAAAGAAATGGAAAAGAAAAGAAAAAGGAAGAGAACAGATGGAATGAAAGAGGAAAAAGAGAAAGAAAAGAAGAAAAAAATGAAAGAGAAATGAAACCGGAAAGAAATAAGGGAGGAGAATGAAGAAGAGAGACAACAAAGTGGATAAAAATTAAGACAAAAGAGAGAGAAAAAAAAGAGAAACAAAAGTAAATTCTCACTAAACGAGAAAAGAAAATAAGAAAGAGGAGATGAGAAAACAAGAACAAAGCTAAAAGAGGAAAAAAAAAATATAAGAAGAATGGAATAAAAATCACAGAATGGACGTGAGAGAGGAAGGAAGAAGAGGAAGAAATCATAAAAGAGAAAGGAAGACAAAAATATCATAAGAAGGAAGGTAATGGAGTAAGAGATGAGAAAGGAGAGAGAGAGAGAGAGAGAGAGAGAGAGAGAGAGAGAGAGAGAGAGAGAGAGAGAGAGAGAGAGAGAGAGAGAAAAAAAAAAATATATATATATATATATATATATATATATATATATATATATATATATATATATATATATATATATATATATATATATATATATATATATATGAAGGGAAGGGCGTAACTTGAGAGGTGATAATGCGAGGAAGGGAGAGAAGGGGAGGAGAGGAGGATGTAAATAAGAAGACACACACACACACACAGAGAGAGAGAGAGAGAGAGAGAGAGAGAGAGAGAGAGAGAGAGAGAGAGAGACGAGAAGAAATTGAAAAAAAAGGAAATGAGTAGAAACACTGAAAAAAAAAGAAATATGAACAAGATAAAAAAAAGTGAAAAAATGCCTTAATAATAATAATAATAATAATAATAATAATAATAATAATAATAATAATAATAATAATAATAATAATAATAATAATAATAATAATAATAATAATAATAATTCAAATGTTTCTAGTCTAAACAACTTCACTTTATTTATCCTTTTTCCCTTAGAATCGTTTGTTTTGGATCAGAAATAAACTAGTTTAAAAAAAAAATCTCTGGAAACTTATGTAGGTGGAGGATCTAAACCTAGAGGAAGAGGAGGAGGAGGAGGAAAAAGAAGAGGAGGAAGAGGGTTTAAAAATATAATGGTGAATCTAAATTACCGAAAAAGAGAAAGAAAAAATCAGGTGAAGAATAAGAAAAATGAATTCGGAACACGAGAAAGAGAAGAGGAGGAGGAGGAGGAGGAGGAGGAGGAGGAGGAGGAGGAGGAGGAGGAGGAGGAGGAGGAAAGAAGAAGAGGAGGAGGAGGAAGAGGAGAGAAAATGAGGGTCACAGAGTAAAAATGTCGAGTAAGAAAGATCACACATTAAAAACATGAAAGAAAGGAGAAAGAGGGAAGGGAAGGAGAGAGGAGGAGGAGGAGGAGGAGGAGGAGGAGGAGGAGGAGGAGGAGACGGAAAAAAACCCCCACCAGAAATGAAAGAGGAGAAACTGGATAAAGGGTAGGAAAAGTAAGAAAGAGAAAAGAAAGTGCGAACAGAGAAAAAGGTGTAGAGAAAGAATAACAATAAAGATGACTAATAAAAAACATGAACAGGAGAATAAATAAGAAGGAAAATGATAAAAATAAAGACGAGGGTGGCTTATATAAAAGAGGAAGGAAGAAAGAGCTGAAAAAAAGTAATGAAGCCAAATGAGGAAGGAAGGGGAGAACAGGAAAGCTAAGAAGGTGAGAGGGACAGGAAGAGGAGAGGAGGAGGAGGAGGAGGAGGAGGAGGAGGAGGAGGAGGAGGAGGAGGAGGAAGAGGAGAAGGAAGAGGAGGAAAACGAGGAGGAGGGAGAAGAAGAAGAGGAGGAAAATGGAATATGAGGTGCAATTACTGAGGAAGTGAGAAAAAAAAAAGAGGAGGAGGAGGAAGAAGAACAAGACGAAGAAGAATACAAAGGAAGACAAAGAAGAAGAAGAAGGAGGAGAAAGAGGAGGAGGAGGAGGAGGGGGAGGAGGAGGAATTGAAAGCAAGAACATTAAAGAGAAACCAAGAAACATAAGTAAAATAAATCAAGGGAATTAGAGAGAGAGAGAGAGAGAGAGAGAGAGAGAGAGAGAGAGAGAGAGAGAGAGAGAGAGAGAGAGAGAGAGCGAGTGAGTGAGGGGAGGAACAGGAGGAACAGGAGGAGGAGGAGGAGGAGGGGAAAGAGGAGGAGCAGGAGGAGGAGAGTCAGGGCGATGCAGGCAGTGGCAGCGAGAGACACAGCCCTCTATATGGCTTCCCCTCACCAGCAGGTCCTCACTCACCCTGGGTCCTCCTTTGTCTCCCCTCGACCTCCTCCCCGCCGGTTCTCCCTCGCACAACGCTGCCGGGTTTGGTGCCGCAAGGGCGTGAGGGGAGCGAGGGCGTGAGGGCGGGAGGGAGTGTGTGTGAGGGAGGGAGTGTGCCTATCTGAGCAGCGTCGCCTCGTGGTGGTGGTGGTGGTGGTCGTGTGGCAATGTGGCGCAGGAGGAGAGTAGCGTTCACTGTACCGCCGCCACAGACACAGCAGCTGACGGTGAGTGTGTGTGTGTGTGTGTGTGTGTGTGTGTGTGTGTGTGTGTGTGTGTGTGAGTTTCTGTGTGTGCCTGCGTGAATCATATGCAAATTGTTCGATTGAAGTTTCCTCTGTGTGTGTGTGTGTGTGTGTGTGTGTGTGTGTGTGTGTGTTGGTAATGTTTCACTGTGTATTTCATCGTGCTTGTACTTGTGTGTTTCTATTTCTGTGTGTTGGCTGTGTCTCACCGCGAGCTTTATCGTGTCTTTGCGCTTGCCCACTCGTCTTGCTGGTGTGCTGTGTGTATGTATGTGTGTATGTGTAAGGGGGAGGGGTGTAGAAAGGGGGTGGGGAGAGTGGTTGTGTCTGCACGTGCGCGGCCTGGCCAGACTGCAGAGCCAGACATGTATCATCTGTATCGTCACTTCCTCTCACAAGTTGCATGTCTGAGTCGTGTGTGTGTGTGTGTGTGTGTGTGTGTGTGTGTGTGTGTGTGTGTGTGTGTGTGTGTGTTTGTGAAGGAAAATATATCCAGCATGTGGTTTTCTCGATCGTAAATGTGTTTTTAATGTTATTTCAACGCTTGGCTACTGTTAGGAAAGCTAGCAATACCATAACAACACTGCCATAACACCACAATACAATAGCAACACTGCACTACCACAAGAATACCATTACACCATCACACCACTATAAAGACACCACAACATAACACCACAGCAGCACACAGCACCGCATAAGACAGAGGTGATAGGTAGGTAGTAGCTGTTCTTTGTTTATCTTCACGTTCAAATTGTTTAAACCCTTCAATACTGCGACACATATTTACCATTGTATTTGGGTATGATTAGCCGATTTTAGGAAAGGTCTATGGAGGTCAAAGATTAATGGCCAGAGTCTTTACTATCTTAATCCCATCATAAGTTTCTGAAACCGGATAAAATTGCCAAATAGTAAGTAGAATAAATATGAAAACGTGGCATGGTAATGAAGAGGTTAAAAATATGAAGAGAGACATCAAATAATAATAACAGTAACACATCAATAAGCAAGCACGTGCGTCTTCACCACTGCAGTATGTGACGTTTTCCAGTCAATCAATAGTTAGGTTTATTGTGCGTGTGTGTGTGTGTGTGTGTGTGTGTGTGTGTGTGTGTGTGTGTGTGTGTGTGTGTGTGTGTGTGTGTGCTTTTCTTCTCTGTCGTTGATATTTCTGTCTCCACCTCGAATGTTTAAAAGTTGCATTGTCTAGAGCGCACACGGCAGCGGTTCTCAACATGGCTACACTTAACGCTTATTTATATGCGTGCCTGAGAAGATTACCAGGGATGCGTTGTCACGGTTACATGGCATGCCGAGACAAGGAGGCATATCGTCATCAGTACTTTCTGGAAACCCTTACAGTGCGTGGCGTGCTTGGCGTCAGGAAGCCTCGTCCGTATACTAGACACGCCACACTAATTATTGTAACGTAAGCTTTCTTTTTTACTTACCCTTCCCTTATTCTGTCTGCCGTACTTATGCAAGACAGCCGGAATCTATTTTCTCTCTTACACACTTTTTACTGGTTAACTGTGGATTCCTATTTCGTTTATGTTTCCGTATTTATTTATTCATTTAGTATATTTATTATTCTAACATGAAGAATTGCGTTATATTTGTTCTTTTCACTTCTTGAGAGCAGGATTATGAATGTTTTTTTTTCTCTTTTCTTCCCTGGTAAACTGTGAATCTCTATTTTCTTTATGTTTCTGTATTTATTTATTCATTTAGTATATTTATTATTCTAACATCAAGAATAGCCTTTTATTTGCTCTTTTCACATTTGAGAGAAGAATGTGAATGTTTTTTTTTCTATTTCCTTCCTTGGTAAACTGTAGATTTCTCTCTTGCTTATGTTTCTGTATTTGTTTATTCATTTAGTATTTATTATTCTAACGTGAAGAATAGCATTTTGTTTGTTCTTTTGACTTTTGAGAGCAAGAACGTGAATCCTTCCCTTTTTATTTACTTATTTATTCTGCTGCTTTGTTTTATTCCATTACTTTCACCTGTCAGCTGAGAGAATTCCAGCCCTCTCAGACTAACACACCCGCACGCTACCCAGAGTAGTATTCTAATGCCCCCTCATCCAGACCTTTTTGGAGCGCGTCTTACCCTTATTTACTCCCTTCCATCTGTGTCCAAGCACCTCTCCCTTTCCCTCTCCCTCTCCCTCTCCCTCTCCCTCTCCCTCTCACTTTCCTTCTCTCTCTCCTTCTGCCCTAAGATGCATCACTGACCACATTTTCTACTTCTCTCCCAACTAAGATCTCTCTCTCTCTCTCTCTCTCTCTCTCTGCATGCATGTCTTTAGGTTTTTGTTTGGCCATTTTTATTTGTTGGTGTCTCTCTTTTTTGCCTCTGTCTGCCTACTTGTCTGTCTGTCTGTCTGTCTGTCTGTCTGTCTGTCTGTCTATCTGTCTATCTATCTCTCCATGTCCATGTCTATATCTCTCTCTCTCTCTCTCTCTCTCTCTCTCTCTCTCTCTCTCTCTCTCTCTCTCTCTCTCTCTCTCTCTCTCTCTCTCTCTCTCTCTCTCCTTTCACCTCATCTAACCTTACGTAACCTGACCTTCCCTGCTCCCCCCGCTGCCTCTCCCTGCACCTCTTACTTGCTCCTCTGCGCCTCTCACAACCTTCTCACCGTGATATTTTTAAGACAGTTGCAAAAATACTCACTGGATCCTCCTCATGTTACTAATAGATACATACATACATGCAGACAGACGGACAGATAGACAGATAGATAGATAAATGGATGGACGGATGGATGGTTAGAGAGAGAGAGAGAGAGAGAGAGAGAGAGAGAGAGAGAGATTGAATTTAGGTCAGAAAAATAGAATCCGGGAAGGAAAACGAGGAGAGAAATGAATGAGAGAGAGAGAGAGAGAGAGAGAGAGAGAGAGAGAGAGAGAGAGAGAGAGAGAGAGAAAGGAAGAAAAAGGATATAGAATACTCTCCCAAGGCTCTTCCCTCCCCATTAAGTCACAGGCAGCAGATCTCACTCTAATGGGCAACAGTGTGGCGGTGGTGGTGGTGGTGGTGGTAGTGGTAGTAGCAGTAGTAGTAGTAATGGTGGTGGTGGTGGTGGCGGTTCTTTCAACGCCATCCTGCTCTGACCATTACACTGACTGACCCGAGAGAGAGAGAGAGAGAGAGAGAGAGAGAGAGAGAGAGAGAGGGAGAGAGGGAGAGGGGAGGCTAAAGAGCTTCATATTCACTCTTCCAAGGGGAGAGGGAGAGGGAGAGGATGGCATGTATATAAGCGTTGTGGGGAGGAGGAGGAGGAGGAGGAGGAGGAGGAGGAGGAGGAAAAGGAGGAGGAGGAGTGAGTGTGGAAGGAGGTAAAAGGTAAAGAGGAAAAGGAGATAAAGAGAAAGAAAGAGGAGGGAAAGAAGGGGAGATGAAGAGGCATGGTGATAAGAGGTAAAGAGAAGAGATAGGGGAGGAGAAAGAGGAGAAAGTGAAGGAAGAAGAAAGAAAAAGACGGAAGTAAGAAGAAAAGAGAGAAACAAAAGAAAATCAAAGAGAAAGAGTCTGCACAAATAATAAAAAGGAAAAAAACAGAGGAAGAGGATGAAAAAGGAGGAGGAGGAAGAGGAGAAAGAGGATAAAAAGTTGATAGAAAAGATGTGGAGGAAAAAATAAAAGAAAAGATGAAGAAGTAGAGTTAGTAGATAATAAGATAAAAATATGGGATGAAAGAGAAGAGAAGGAATGAAAAATACGAAAAATAAGAGAAGGGAGAGGGACAACAAAAACAAGAAGGAGAAGAAGAAGATGAAGGAGGAATTAAAAGGAAAGTAAAAGCAAAGAAGCGAGAGAAAGTGGTGGGAGGGAGATGTGTAAGGAAGGGGGGCAGGAAATTGAGTGAATGTAGGAGGAAAATGAGGAAAGAAACTGCTGAGTGATGAGGCACAAGGCAGCGGAAAATTTTTATAGGAGGAGAGACATCGTGAAGAGGGAAAACACTGTCGGAAATATGCAAGATTTGAGGCCAGGGAGGAAAATAGAACAGAGAGAGAGAGAGAGAGAGAGAGAGAGAGAGAGAGAGAGAGAGAGAGAGAGAGAGAGAGAGATCATTTCAGCTGTAAATAAAAATACCACTTTAATGCCTCAATAAATTCAACCACATAAACAGCGATTTTACAAATGGGCGACGTGAGAATAGGTAGAGGAGGAAGGAGAAGAAAAGGAGGAGGAGGAGGAGGAGGAGGAGGAGGAGGAGGAGGAGGAGGAGGAGGAGGAGGAGTAAAGTTAAAGGGGAAAAGACAGAACGTAAGAGGAGCAATGATGAAAAGGGAGGAGGAGAGGAGGGAGAGGGGAAAAAGAAGAGGGAAGCTAAAGTAGATGGGAGGGATGAGAGGAGAAGGGGAGGGGAAGTGAGGGGAGAGGATGGAAGTTGCTAAGAGCGAAGTGATTAGACGGCCAAATGGTCTGCCTCTTTCTCTCTCTCTCTCTCTCTCTCTCTCTCTCTCTCTCTCTCTCTCTCTCTCTCTCTCTCTCTCCATCACTTCTCCCTCTCTTCTACCTCCCCCTCTCCCTCCCTTCAATTCCTCTCCAGCTCTCCCCGCTTACTTTATAATGGAATTCCTGTGAACGTTTCTACCTCCATACACACACACACACACACACACACACACACACACACACACACACACACACACACACACACACACACACACACACACACACACACACACACACACACACACACACCTTTCCCTTTTTTCCCCTCCTTGACCTTTCCTATAGCTCTCCATTCACTCTCTACCTTCATTTCTTTCCCTTTTCCTTCATGTTTCTTTGTGGTGGCTTTCCTTTTTTCCCCTCTTTCTTACAGCCTGACCACTCTGTCCATCCACTTTTCCCCTCACTCCGTCTCTTCATCTTTCCTTTCAACCTCCCTCTTTCCCTCCCGACCTCTCTCCACTTTCCTCTTCCTCTCCTCTCCTCTTCTCTCCCAGCTTTCCTCTCACTGAAGACTTATTGCCGTCACTTTCATATTCAGTTTCCCTGTCTCTGTTTTTCCTGATTTTTCTCCTTCTTTTCATGTTTTCCCTCCGTCAAGGTTAATGTTATTAATTTTGGTTGTTGTGTGTTTGTGTGTCTGGTTTTTCTTTCTTTCTTTAACTCTTTAGTGTAATTTTATTTTTCTTTATTCTCTCTCTCTCTCTCTCTCTCTCTCTCTCTCTCTCTCTCTCTCTCTCTCTCTCTCTCTCTCTCTCTCTCTCTCTCTCTCTCTCTTGTGTGTTTTTTACCTTTCAAATCTTTTCTTGTTTTATTTCTACTATCATCCTTCCCCTTTCCTTCCCTTCCTGTACCTAACCTTACCTTACCTTACCCTACCTTACCTTATCTCACCTCACCTGACCTCACCTCACCTCACCTCACCTCACCTTACCTCACCTCACCTCACCTTACCCTTCATTCCTTCCTTTATCTTCCCTTCCTTCACTTCCTTCTTTCGTTTCCTTCCCTCTGTCCCTCCGTCACGTCTATCGTCACCCGTCTTTGGAATTTGGAGGGGTCGGTTTGGAGCGGGACGAGGCAAAGACAGGCCCACTTTCCGTCCCTCGCGTGTGATGTCCCGGTGCTTCATACTTATTCCTCTGTCTCTCGAAGCCACCACCTGAAGGAGAAGCCAGGAGCATTCACAGGAGGCGTTGCTTTTCTGCTTCTTCTTCTTCTTCTTCTTCTTCTTCTTCTTCGTCGCCGTCGTCAGAATTGTTGTTATTGTTGTTTTTGTTGTTGTTTTTGTTGGTGTTACTCTTCTCATCTTCTTCCTCTTCCTCTTTCTCCGTTGTTCTTCGTCGTCGTCTTCGTCCTTAGAGCTGTTTTGTTGTTGTTGTTGTTGTTGTTGTTGTTGTTGCTCCTGCTTCTTCTCTTCTTCCTCCTCTTACACCTTTTCCGTTCTTCTTCTTCTTCTTCTTCTTCTTCTGTTTCTTCTTCTTCGTTTTCGTCCTCAAAATTGTTGTTGTTGTTGTTGTTTTACTCCTCCTCCCTTTTCCTCCTCTTCCTTCTTCGTTTTCACTTTACATATCTTTACATATCTTTTTCCTCTTCCGTCTACTTTCATCTTTCTCCAGAGACTCTTCAATTTCCCCCAGCTCTTTTCTTCTTGTTCGTGTTCTTCTTATTTTCTTGCTCTTTTGTTCTCGTTCTCCCTTTCGCCAGCTTTTTTTTTTTCTTAGTCTTATTGTCTCTCTTTAATGTTTGTTACCTCCTCCTCCTCCTCCTCCTCCTCTTCTCTTCTTCTTCTTCTCCAGCTGGTATTCCTCTTCCTCTTCCTCCTCTTCCTCCTCTTCCTCTTCACAATCAGGGCCTCGCTAGCGTTGCCTTGGCATTTACTTATTCCTGACGGTGATCAAAGTGCCTCTTCTGCATTTATTCGCTGTTCATTTGTGTTACTTTTAAACCAGACACTCACTCATTTGTTTTTCTTTTTTTGGGTACGACGCTTCTCTCTTTTTTTTTTTCATTTCTATTTCCTTTTATTTATTGTTGTGGTTTTGATTGAAGTGCCTGAAATAACATAATGGATCAATATTCGTCTCATGTTTTTTTTGTCTTTTCTTTTCTATTTTTTTTCTTATTGATTTTATTGTCTTTTTCATTGTTTTGTGCTTAGGTATTGTCGTTACTTATTTGCCTCCTTGATTACTGCCGTGTGTATGTGTGTGTGTGTGTGTGTGTGTGTGTGTGTGTGTGTGTGTGTGTGTGTGTGTGGTCTCATTTTGGTCCTTTGCTGCCTAAATTTCCGACGCAGAAAAAGTTCTCTGTTTAACTGTTTGTATTTGCAAGAGGTGGGGGAAGAAGGGGGAGGAGGAGGAGGAGGAAGAGGAAGAGGAGGAGGAGGAGGAATAGAAGGAAGAAGAGGAAGAGAATTATGAATATGAGTATGAGAAGGAGCATCATGTAGGCGTCCTCATTGCAAATTTAATCTTTACATACTCTCTCTCTCTCTCTCTCTCTCTCTCTCTCTCTCTCTCTCTCTCTCTCTCTCTCTCTCTCTCTCTCTCTCTCTCTCTCTCTCTCTCTCTCTCTCTCTCTCTCTCTTCCCTGGAGTCATATACACGTTTGATCCCAGCTCTCCTCTAAGCACAACTTTACCTGGTGATAACATTTGCATACCCGTGTTGAGTCCTTCACCGTCTCGCCTTTTGCACCAGCGGCAGTGGCGGCGGCGGTGAGGACCTTTAAATTGGCGCCTTTGCTGCTGGAGTCGCTGCTGGGGCTGGCAATACTAAAGCTAGATATTATGCACATTTTCCTCCACCTTTACCTGTGTTTTTACTTTTCTCCGTCGTTCTTAAGCTCAGTGAGGGAAATAAAGTAAAGTCAGCCTTTATGTACATTTTCCTTTGTTTTTCCTATGTTTATTCTTCCCTACGTCGTTCTAAAGCTCATATTCTGAAACACTTGGCACTCTCTCCATCACTGCTTTCCAAAGGCTCCAGTTAAAAATACTTGTGTTTTTTTTTATAGTGTTGGTGATAGATTGGCAAGATTTCTAGTTTATCATAATGGGAAACTATCTTGAAAACCCGGCTAGTTGTCTCTGTGGGCTTGGAAAATTGTTGTAGTGAGAGGGGCAGGCGTATAGGCTCCTGATGCGTGTGTCAGTGGGGGAGATTTGAGGTCATCCCCGCAGGTTGTAGTGAGGAGACAACCGAGGAAGAAAGTACAGGAGGAACAAGTGTAGCGAGGGTCACGGGGCTTAAAGAGCGAAGAAGAGGTGGTGGTGGAGGTAGCAATGCCCGTCTCGTGTTGGAGTGGCGAGGGGACGGGGTGGTGGAAACTAATTACAGTGTGGGGACTTTTAAAGCAAGATTCAAGGGGAGGCTGTGTTCCGCTGTGGCTGTGTCGTTGTCGTAGTGTTCTTGCAGTTATGTTGTGTAGATGCTTGTGTGTTTATGCTCTCTCTCTCTCTCTCTCTCTCTCTCTCTCTCTCTCTCTCTCTCTCTCTCAAGAATATTCAGTCTCTACGAGTGAAATGGATCGGTTTCAGTCTAAAGCTTCGAAACAAGTGTAATGAAACGCTATAATTGACTCAGGCTTGTTGTTGTTGTTGTTGTTGTTGTTGTTGTTGTTGTTACTGTTGTTGTTGTTGTTACTGTTGTTGTTGTTACTGTTACTGTTGTTGTTGTTGTTGTTGTTGTTAGTGTTACTGTTGTTGTTGTTGTTAGTGTTACTGTTGTTGTTGTTGTTGTTACTGTTGTTGTTGTTACTGTTACTGTTGTTGTTGTTGTTGTTGTTGTTGTTGTTGTTGTTGTTGTTGTTGTTGTTTTGTTGTTGCTGCTGTTACTCGTTTTTTCTACTTGTGTATTTATAGCTCTAACTTTTTTCTTTCTTTTTTTTTCATTCCGAGTAACATTTTGTAGCTCTAGTTTACTGTTTATTTATTTTTAACGTTTTATTGCAGATTCCTTTTTTTCTTTCTATTTCTTTTTTTTTATATGTATTTTTATTGCCGGAGCCTCGACTTAATCCGTGTGAAAAAGGAAAAGAACGAAATAGGAGAGGAAAAACATTGGTCAAGGATGATATTATGCGCTCACACACACACACACACACACACACACACACACACACACACACACACACACACACACACACACACACACACACACACACACACACACACATCATCAATCAAGATACTTTTTTCCTCTTTCTTTTTTTATTTTTTGTTGGAGGAATTTCGTAAATACTTCTAATTCCTCCACTGATTTATGGACGGAGGAAGAAGAGAGGAGGAGGAGGAGGAGGAGGAGGAGGAGGAGGAGGAGGACAATGAAGTGAAAAATGAAGAGGAACGGAGAAAATAAGAGAATTAAGGGAAAATATAATGAAAAAATGAAAAAAAAATATCACACCATCACTGTTATTATTACTGTTGTTGTTGCTGCTGCTGCTACTACTACTACTACTACTACTACTACTACTACTACTACTACTACTACTACTACTACTACTACTACTACTACTACTACTACTACTACTACTACTACTACTACTACTACTACTACTACTACTACTACTACCACCACAGTAACAAAAGAGAGAAAAGAATAAGAAAAATAATAGTAGCGGTAGTAGAGAGTGAAACAAACAAGAGAGAGAAAGAAGAAGAGGTTTAGAGAAATAGAAATAAGAGTAAAGGGAAGATCAAGTGTCCCTTTTGGTCAACATATTAGATCTGATCCGGTGATGTGGTCGTCCTTTGCTCCTTGTGTTTGTCCCTCTTTCCGGCAGCTGATAGGAGAAAAGATAGAGAAAGAGAAAGAGGAGGAGGAGGAAGAGGAGGAGGAGGTGATGGTGGTGGTAGTGTTGGTGGTGAGTTTTAACCCCTTCAGTACCATGCCTCGTTTTCATTTCATTATGTTTACTATTTGGTGACTTCATACAAATTCAGCAACTTGTGTGGGGATCAAAATAATGAAGACTCTGGCCATTAATTTTCTGACCTGCATAGATACTTCCTAGTGCAAATAAAACCGTCTAATCACACCTAAAAGTCAAAGTAAAGATGCATCTCAGTATTCAAGGAGTAAAGGAAGAAAAAAGGAGTAAGAGAAGAAGAAAAATGATGAGGACGAAGAGGAAAGGGAGGAGGAAGAGGATAAGAAAGCAGAGGGAAGAGAAGAAAAGAGATCAAGATTAGTAAAAGGGGGAGTCAAAGAAGAAGTAGGAAACACGTTATATACTTAGAAGAAAAGGACAAAATAAATAATATATGCTAAACTACGCATGACTTCAGCCTTTACCTCCTTTATCTCTGACTCAATGGGAAACGAACACACGAACAACAACACTAAGGATGAACAGGTAAGTGAGACATCAGTGTTACCTCAGCTTACCTCCAGTGGCATCTAAGGGCGCCCATCCATAAACCCACTGGCACGGGAATGAATAGGCGTGTCTCGGGAGCGCTGCGGCTACTATATACGAGGGGGATCTGAACCCACTCCTGCAGGTGTCTGGGTTCGTTTTTGATTTAGTACTGTATTGAGGCGTGTAGGAGATATAGCGTACTGCGGGTGACTGGAAGAAAAGGAAGAGGAGGAGGAGGAGGCAAAGAAGAAGTACCGGCAGCAACAACAACAATAACAACAATAACAACATATAAAGCAGCTGGAGGGACAGATTCAAAACTAAAAAAGAAAAAGGAAAACGTACTTCTTATGAACATGTCGCTATATCACACACACACACACACACACACACACACACACACACACACACACGGACAATAAGATAGGCAAAATGAAAGTGGAGGCGTCAGAGAGGTGCCACAAGTAAGACAAAAGGGCAACTTGATAAAAGAGAAAAAGAAACAACCTTTGACAGATGAGGACGAGAAGCGGAGTTAGAGGAGAAAGATGACGGTAGGAGTTAGAGAGAGAGAGAGAGAGAGAGAGAGAGAGAGAGAGAGAGAGAGAGAGAGAGAGAGAGAGAGAGAGAGAGAGAGAGACCAAAGTTGCGAACTGTTTAGAAATCTTGAGACTCGTAAATTGTGTCCCTTTAAGGTGAAGAGGAGGGAAGAGGAGAGGAAGGGGAGAGGAAGGGGAGAGGAAGGGGAAGAGGAAGTGGACGAGATGAATCAGAGGGATACAAGAGATAAAGGAAGGTGAGAGGGAGACTGGGAGGGAAGAAGTGGCAAGAGGAACGGTACTTGAAGCTGAATTAAAGAAAAAAAATGTGCAATGAAAACGAGGTAAACGTTTATGAATGAAAGAGAAAAGTACGAGGGAAAAATGAATAAATGTAAAGGCAGAAGGAATAAAGAAGGAAGGAGAAAGAGAAAAGAAACCAGTGAAGAAGGAAAGACTTAGAGCAACAGAGGGAGATAAAGGCAGAGATTAAGGAGGATGATAAGAAAAAGGACGGAATGAGGACGAAGAAACAGGGAGAGGAGAAGGGGAGGAGTGAATAAATAAACGATAACACTGCGCAAGGAGAATTAAAGAAGAAAAAAAAAAACTAATAACACCGAATGAAACGAAGGGAGAAGATAATGGAAACAGGAATACAATATAGAAGGCAGAGCGGATGTTAGTTAGTGTGTGATGAAGAAATAGATGAAAATAACTAAAGGAAAAGAAAATGCCACATATTACTGAACTGTTAAGAAATTAAAGAAGAATAATGATGGAAGGTAACATGACAAAAGAAAAAGAAAAGCGAGGAAAAGGAACACAAATTCACAGATATCGATCAGCATTTACAAACTATTGGGGATTAAAAAAAGGAAGAAGAAAAAGGTGAGTAAGAAGAACTGATAGAAAAGTGACGACACGTAAAATGAAAAAAATAAAAAGAAAAGAAGGAAAGAGAAACAAATCCTTAGACATTGTTCAGCATTTACAAACTATGAGAGATAAGAGGAAAGGAAAAAAAAAAGGTGAGTAAGAGGAATTGATAGAAAAGTAACGACACAGAATATGACAAAAAAAGAAAAGAAGGAAAAGGAAAACAAATCCTTAGACATTGTTCAGTATTTACAAACTATTAGGAATAAAAAAAAAAGAATGAAAAAAAGGTAAGTGAACGAAATTGCTAGATAAGTAACGACACATAAAATGACAAAAATTAAAAGAAAAGGAAGAAAAAAGAAAACAAATCCAGAAACATTAATTACCACTTACAAACTATTAGGGATAAAAGAGAAAAAGAAAAAAAAAATGAGTGAGAGGAATTGATAGAACAGTAACAATACAGAAGGGAAGGCTAGGAATTTAACCCCTTCAGTACCATGACGCGTTTCCATATTCATTTTGCTTACTATCTGGCGATTTTATACACCTTCAGGAAGTTATATAGGGGATTAGAATAGTGAAGACTGTGCCCATTAGTATTCTGACCTCCATAGACCCTTCCTAATGTAAATAAAATGGTCTAATCATACACAAATCTCAAGATAAAAATATATCCCAGTATAGAAGAGGTTAAACAGACACATAAATGCAGAGGGAAAGAATGGCAAATTAAATACAAATATTGGGGAACAACTACATATAATATATTTAGTCTGCGCTTTGTCCTCCCTCCAGCAGATAAGTAGGATAATGTTATGCAAATTAATAAAGCAGGAAGAAGGGAAAGGAGAAATAGAGGAGAAAATATAGGGAAGATAAGTAAAAGGAAGAGGAGAAGGAGGTGATGCTGAAGATTTAGAACTATGAGAAGGAAAAAAAGGATATGAGGAAAAGAAGAAAAATGCATTAAAAGAGGAGGGATAAGAAAATACAGGTAAGAAGATGAATAAAGTAAGAAAGCAAATGTGTGGATCTATAAATACATGAACATAACGTATTCAAGGAGGGAGAGAAGAAGAAATGGAAAAAAATAGAGAAAAAAAGAAAATAACAACAATAACAACAAAAAAGGAAACTAACACAAACAAACAAACAAGGACATGGAACATTGCTTTATAATCCACAAAATCACGAAGAATAAATAAGAAAATAATAAATAAATAAATAAATAGTCGATAAGAAACAAAACGGACGAGGACGCAGCGTTAGTCTGAAGCTGATTTATGTTAATAGAGTGCCAAGTGGTTGTGGCAGGTGAGTGTGTGTGTGTGTGTGTGTGTGTGTGTGTGTGTGTGTGTGTGTGTGTGTGTGTGTGTGTGTGTGTGTGTGTGTGGTGTGTGTGTGTTTGCTTCACTCTTTTTCTTTTACCTTTCTGGTTTATATTTGCATTTCTGTGTGTTTTATTATTTTTTTTTTTTATATTTTAGTTTAATATAGGTGTTTCCAAGCTTCTGTGTGTGTGTGTGTGTGTGTGTGTGTGTGTGTGTGTGTGTGTGTGTGTGTGCATATGAAGCAGAGATTAAAGCTTAAAAGACATGAGTGAATTAACAGAAAAAAAAGTATAGCGGAGCGTCGTAATGAGAAACTGACTGGTGTGAAGGGCGAGAGTACAAGAGGCGACGATTAGTGACCATTATTATTCTTTCACATGCAAATCTCGGCTCAACAAGTCTCCTTCATCTCGACTTTACATATGAATGGAAAAAAAAAGCTTCATTATTCAGTGTGGCGTTGCGTGGCAGTGAGATGTCGCGGCCTTGCAGAAGTAATGGCCACTCCTGTTTGACGAGAGAACTTTGTTGATGTAAGAGGGGAAAACTGACCAAGGGCAAGATCAAACGAAAAAAAAATAGACCCATTTAGTTGCCAGTTCCCTTGTAGGTCCGAGAGAGTTTGCCAAAAGGAAGGGATAAATGTCTTGAAACCTCCCTCTTAAATGAAGTCGTTATAGGAAGTTGGAAATACAGAGGTTTATGAATGGTTTTATTTTTGTATCACTATTTATGTTTGCGGTTATTGTACGGTGTTATTTACTGGATGTGTTGCCATTCAGTTCGCTTATCTACTGTTTATCTAGTAATGTAAAGGTGACGAGTTGTTTCTATTTTAAGCCCATCAGTACATTTTTACTGCGAGTTTGTGTGTGATTAGACGATTTTATTGACATTAGGAAAGGTCTATGGGGTTGAGAAGATTAACGGCCAGAGTCTTCACTAGTTTGATCCCCCAACATAAGTTTCTGAAGCTGTATAAAACCACCAAATTGTAAACAGAATAAATATGAAAACGTATCATGGTACTGAAGAGATTATTTAGAGAGAGAGAGAGAGAGAGAGAGAGAGAGAGAGAGAGAGAGAGAGAGAGAGAGAGAGAGAGAGAGAGAGAGAGAGAGAGAGAGAGAGAGAGACGTGTGTTACCTCATTCCCCTTCCTTTAACACACTCCCTATAACACGGCGCAGGAATGTCATGGGCGGGCGGCGTATCAGTGCAGAGCGGGCGGCAATGTATCACGGCGCATTGGGGAAGCCGGTGATGGTATTCTTTTATTATTGTGCAAAGCCTTCACGTGTGGCAACATTTTTCCGATTGCTGGTGAAATCTGCAGTGGCGGCGGCGGTGGTGGTGGCTGCGGCGGCTGGGACTGTGTTAAAGAGAAGGTGTCTCTTCCCAAGGATCAAAATATCAAAGTATCACGTGCTTTATTTCTCGTGCTTCGTGTTAATTAATTTCGTGGGCTTGTCCTCCGCTACCCCGCAGTCTGGGTCCGTCGCTCAATTGGGTAGGTTGGTCTGAAAAATAGGAGGGAAGTAATTGTAGAAGTACGTTTCATCTATCAAATATTTCTCTAATATTATTCTTATTGTTGATTTTTTTCTCTGCCTCTTATTATTACTGTTGGTCGTTAAAGTACTTGTCAGAAAATTTCCTAGACGTATTTGGCAGATCCATCGTAGCAAAACCATCTGAAAAAAGAGTCACTGATTTTTATGTTGTGTATTTTTTATTTATGAAAATATGCGTTTGGGCACTTCTTTAATAGCATTAGTCTATGAAAATTAAATATAACCCATATGAGACTAAATGATAGAGATCCTCCCTACCTATGTTATCCTGAGAAAAATCCAAATTGTCACAGGTGAACCCGCGCGCTCGTGTGTGTGTGTGTGTGTGTGTGTGTGTGTGTGTGTGTGTGTGTGTGTGTGTGTGTGTGTGTGTGTGTGTGTGTGTGTGCTCATAGGCAGGGGAGAGTCATTAGCGCCCAGTGGTGAGCCGTGTACTCTCTGCCGTTGTTATTGTGGCTGGGATTAAGTTAATTAATGAGGTGCTTTATGCATGATGGAATTTCCTGTGTATTGTAGACTGATGATTAACAAATTTTATCCCTTTATTTCAGGTGAGTGAGTCTGGGCGTGGACGTGCCATGGAGGTAAGGGGGAGGCGAAATGGATGTAGCAGGAGGAGGAGGAGGAGGAGGAGGAGGAGGAGGAGGAGGAGGAGGAGGAGGAGGAGGAGGAGGAGGAGGAGGAGGAGGAGGAGGAGGCGGAAAAGGAGCAGGAGGAGTAGGAGGAGGAAGAGGAGGAGGTGGAGGTGGAAGAGGAGAGGGGAGAAGATATTAGTTATAGAGATTTTTATTGAGGGAACATTGCAAGAGAAAAACAGCTAATGAACAACATAAAATAGTAAAGTAAGATTAACAGAACACTGATTTTGTAGAGAGAGAGAGAGAGAGAGAGAGAGAGAGAGAGAGAGAGAGAGAGAGTTTATTGGCTAATCAGTTTTCATTGATTGATCGTTTGATGTGCAGTGCGGCGCAACAAACTGTGTCACATGGAGCCCGTCAGTGTTAAGGGATGAGATGCCAAAGAAAAAAAAGAGATAAAAAATCTCCATTGTTTAGCATTTTTTGGGCAAAGGATTACACACACACACACACACACACACACACACACACACACACACACACACACACACACGCATCACGAAGTATAGTGGTTAGCACGCTCGGCTCATAATCGAGAGGGCCCGGGTTTGAGTCCCGGGAAGCGGCGAGACAAATGGGCAGTCTCTTAATGTGTAGGACCTGTTCAGTTAGCAGTAAATAGGTACGGGATGTGGAGTGTGGAGTGTGTGTTGTGGTCCTACCTGAAGATCGGTCTATGAGCTCTGAGCTCGCTCCGTAATGGGGAAGACTGGCTGGATGACCAGAAGGCGACAGTGGTGGTGAATTACACACACACACACACACACACACACACACACACACACACACACACACACACACACACACACACACACACACACACACACACACACACACACACACACACACACACACACATTGATCACAGCTAAACAGCATTTATACGATACCATAGAAGAGAGAGAGAGAGAGAGAGAGAGAGAGAGAGAGAGAGAGAGAGAGAGAGAGAGAGAGAGAGAGAGAGAATAGCAAATTACCTCTCTCTAGTTGCGGTCACGTGGACTTGATGAATGGGCCGGAGACTGTGGCGTTACGAAGTGGCTGG
>NC_059294.1:8170000-8177500 GCF_017591435.1 Portunus trituberculatus | reverse complement strand
TTTTCTTTTCTCTCCCTTTCCTCCTCTTCCTCTTCCTCTTTCCTCCTCCTTTTTCTTCTTCCTCTTGCCTCCTCTTGTTCTGTTTTTCTGTGTCCCCTTTTCTCTTCTACATGGATTAAGTCTCTTGTTATCTCCTCCACGCTTCTTCTTCCCTCCTTATCCTCTTCTTCCTTGTCCAATTACCTTTCTTCTTTCACCTTACACGATTTCTTTTGTTTCTCCTTGTCTTCATTTACTGTGGTTTGTGTTCTCTCTCTCTCTCTCTCTCTCTCTCTCTCTCTCTCTGTTGTTGTTGTTGTTGTTGTTGTTGTTGTTGTTGTTGTTGTTGTTGTTGTTGTTGTTGTTGTTGTTGTTGTTGTTCCTCTTCTTATTCTTCTACTACTCCTTGTCCCTCTCTTTCTCCTCCTCCTCCTCCTCCTCCTCCTTTTACATCGCTCCTTCATCTACTCCTCCTACTCCTCCTGCTCCTCTCCTACTACTACTCCTTCCCCTCCTATACTCTAGCTTACCTTTTCTCGTATGGTTATCACGCCCCACGGACCTCCCTTGCCTTCATAGTGTGTCCCGCCCCGAGCAGTCTTCCCTGGCCCGCTTCAGAGTTACTACGTAGAGCCAGAGAGTCTTGTGTCATTTCTGAGTGGTGTGCTTTTCATTTTCGTTGTTGCTGTCTCGTTTTGTATACCTTTTTTTTTTTTGTGTGTGTGTGAGTTTGTGTGGTTTAATGTGTTGTGTTGTTTTGTGGTGTTTTTCTCCTTTTTTTTGTCATTTATTCAGTTTTTCTTTGTGTGATTTTTTTTCTCTTGGTGTATTTTGATTGATTTCGCTTTCATTTTTCTTTTTGCGTGTATTTATTGGGGTATTCTAAGATTCAATACGAAATAATGGAAACCAGGCACTGTTCTCTCTCTCTCTCTCTCTCTCTCTGTGTGTGTGTGTGTGTGTGTGTGTGTGTGTGTGTGTGTGTGTGTGTGTGCGCATGTTGTTTTGGGTGTCCTGAGTGTTTGGGCGCAGCGAGGCAGACTGGCTTAGGTGTATGGCTTCTGGCGGCAGCGGCGGTGGTGATGGCGCTGTGATGGTGTTGTTATTGTTGGTGTTGTTGGTAGTGGTGGTGGTGGTAGTGATGGTGGACTAATGGTATTGTTGTTGCTGCTTCTACCACTATTGCTATACTGCTTCTGCTGCTATTACTACTGCTACTGCTACTGCTACTACTACATCTACTTCTACCACCATACCACTAACACCTTAACAATTACACAGCTGTCTCCTCCCATTACCATCTCTTACCATTTTTATCCCTAGCACCCGTCACCTTTACGCCATCATTCCCTTCCCCTTTCCCCATTCCCTTCATCCATACCTCTTAGCCCTTTCACACGCCCATATCACGTCTTTGTATCTCCTTCACAACTTACCTTCCATCCCCCCCTGAGCACCTTGAGGGCGTGGCAACATGGCGGCAGCTTCAAGGCCTATAAGACTGACCTACATTGACGGGAAGAAGGCTTAGGGTGTGCTAGGCAGAACGCGAGAGGGCGGCGCATTATTACTGATCTTCGTGTGTTCTTGGTCTCATCTCTTCTCCTCTTATTTGTTTGACGTGAATGTGTTTATTGTTGTTTTCTGCTTTGTTTTCTAGGTTTTCTGTTTTTTTTTTTTTTTGTGTATCGTTTTTATAAGTCTTCGTTTTTTTTTTGTTGATTTTAGTTTTCACTCTTTATTTATTTGTAAGCTTGGATTTGATTGATGTTCTATTTTTTTTATTTAATTTGTTTTCGTCTGTGTTGTTTTTCTTCTTTCTTCTTCTTTTTTTCATATTATTCTTTGTTTTATAATTTTATTTTATCTTGCTTCCCTTTTTTTTAATATTTTTTTTCGTTCAGTTTATGTTTTTCTTTCCATTTTATCGTCGTCCTTACCTCCTTCATCTCTCTCTCTCTCTCTCTCTCTCTCTCTCTCTCTCTCTCTCTCTCTCTCTCTCTCTCTCTCTCTCTCTCTCTCTCTCTCTCTCTCTCTCTCTCTCTCTCTCTCTCTCTCTCTCTCTCTCTCTCTCTCTCTCTCTCTCTTTCTCTCTCTCTGTATCTCGTCACTTTCTCTCGTTCCTTCTTTCCCTTGTTCCCTTTTGTAAACTTGCTGTTTCGCTTTTTTATTCAATTTTTTCTTCGTTACCTTCCTTTACCTCCCTCTCATTTCTTCCGAATTTATTTCTTTCCCTTCTCTCTTATATTTGTCCTAGTCTGTCAGCCTTTTTCCTCTTATTCCTTTTGTTTATTCTATTTCTCTGTGTCATCCTCTTTTTACCTCACGTTTACTTCTTATTGTTTGTTCCTTTCCTTCCATTTCTTCTCTTTTCTTCTTTTTGTGTCATTCTGTCAATATTTTCTCCTTTTTTGAATATTTTGCTTCGTTTCTCCACTTTTTGTGTTCAATTTTTATGTTTTGATATATATTCTTTGTTTTCTGTCTCACTGTCTCTCTGTTTATCTGTCTGTCCGTCTCTCTCTCTCTCTCTCTCTCTCTCTCTCTCTCTCTCTCTCTCTCTCTCTCTCTCTCTCTCTCTCTCTCTCTCTCTCTCGTCCCCAGAAGGCGAAAGGAGAGGTATTACTTCCCAGGTATTTCTCTTAATGGGGCGCCTTTGTACCTGTGCCTAGGTGGAGAGAGAGAGAGAGAGAGAGGGGGGGGAAGGGAGAGAGAGGGAGTGCAGGGAGAGAGAGGGAGTGAAGGGAGAGAGAGAGAGGGGGAGGGAGAGGGGTGAGGAAAAATTATAGGTGGTTAGGGAAAGAGACGAGAGAGGGGAAATATAGGATACGTAGGTACTTGAGGGGAAAGGGAGAGAGAAGATTTAGGGGGAAGAAAGGAAGGAGGGAGGGAGTCGAGGGAGGGGGAGGAGGGAATGGTAGGGCGGCAAAGGAAAGGTACTGTGGAAGGGAAGCCAGAGAAAGGAGGAGGGAGAGAAGGAGGAATAGGGAGGAGAGAGGGAGAGAGAGAGAGAGAGAGAGAGAGAGAGAGAGAGAGAGAGAGAGAGAGAGAGAGAGAGAGAGAGAGAGAATAAAAGTGAGTGACCTCTTGTTTTGCTCTGTTTTTTTTGGGGAGATTTTTTTCATCCTGTGTTTTTGTATATTTTTTCCTGTTTTCATTCCTTCGTTTTCTCTTTTTTTTATTTTAACTTTTGGTGTTGATTATTTTCCTTTTCCTTTTCATTTCTTCTTTCTTTTCATTTGGCTTCTTTCATTTGTATTTCCTCAGAAGACAAATTTATCTTTTCATCTTTCTTCTTCTTTTTCCTTCTTGTTTTTCCATGTTGTTTCCTTTTATTAAGTTAATTAGGTCTGTTTTATTTCGTTCTCCTCCACACTTTTTTTTCTCACGTTCTCATTACCCTTTTTCCTCCTCGTGCTTCCCTTCTTTACACTCCTTTCGTCCATGTCCAATTCCACTTGTTCCACCTCCTCAACGCCTTTTTGTCTTTTTTCGTCACTCTATCCTCTTTCTGGTCCTCCTCCACCCATTTCCTCCTCTTCCTTCTCTTCCTTATTCTCTTTTCTCCATGTCAAACTCCTCTTGCTCCTCTTCAACGCCTTCTTTGTCATTTTACACCACTCCATCCTCTCTCTTGTTCTTTTTCACCCTATTCCTCTTCGTCCTTCTCTTCTTTATACTTTTTCCTCCATATCCACATCCACTTTTTCCTCTTCTTCAACACTTGATTTGTCCTTTCATACCATTCCATCTTCTTTCATGTCCTTCTCTATCTTTTTCCTCCTTGTCCTTCTCTTCTTTATACTCCTTTTTATCATGTCCACCTCCACTTTTTCTTCCTCTTCAACTCCTTTTTTTTACCCTTTCACCTCTCTATCCCGTTTCTTGCCCTCCTCCACCCTTTTCCATCTCGTCCTTCTCTTTTTTTTGTACTCCTTTCTCTATGTCCAACTCCACTTATTCCTCCTTTTTTGTTCTTTCTCACCACTTCATCCTCTTCCTTCTCCTCCTCCAGATCTTTACTCCCTTTTTGACCTCTTTCTATTTTCCTTCCTCTGCTGCATCTCTTCCACTCCTCCATCCACACATTCCTTTGTCCCCCTCATCGGGCGCCTCTTCTCGGTAACCAATGAGCGTGCCAGACCATTAAAACACCCCATTTCCGCTTTCCACGCCTCCCTTTTATGCGATAAACGGATATAAACATTCAATGGACGAGAGCGAGGGAGGGAGAGAGGGGCGAGACAGAGGGAGAGAGGGAGAGACACAGGCGATCAAACTAGTGGGGCTGTAATCAACGCCACAAATTTTGACAGGTTTGAGAGTGGAGTAATTAGTACCCAGGTAAAGGGGAGGAGGAGGAGGAGGAGGAGGAGGAGGAGGAGGAATAAAGGCATCATTATCAGGTAAATATGCCAGTTCTCCTTATTATCTTTACTCTTACTAGACCTATATGGGTTGTTATCACGTCACTAGAGAGAGAGAGAGAGAGAGAGAGAGAGAGAGAGAGAGAGAGAGAGAGAGAGAGAGAGAGAGAGAGAGAGAGAGAGAGAGAGAGAGAGAGATTAAGCTTTATGCGGAAACAGAGAATTAAAGACGTGATAAGAAGAGGAGACTAAAGAAGAAGGTGGAGATGAGGGATGGAGGTAACCTGAGATACTTGGGGGAGTAGGGAAGAGGAGGAGGAGGAGGAGTAAGGGGAGGAGGGAGATAAGTGAGGGAAACTTTACCTCTTGAGGGGAGAATGAGAGAAGATGAGGGGAATGTTACTTAAGGGAAGGAGGGGTGATTGTACCAGGCAGGAATGAGGGGAAGAGAAGACGGAAGGAGGTGGAGGAGGAGGAGGAGAAGGAGGAGGAGGAGGATAAAAACAACGATGAATCTTAAATGGTAGTTTGGTACGAAGATGGAAGGAGACGAGGAAAGAGAAGAGAAAAGGAGGTAAAGGAAGATAAGAATGTCAGAGAGAGAGAGAGAGAGAGAGAGAGAGAGAGAGAGAGAGAGAGAGAGAGAGAGAGAGAGAGAGAGAGAGAGAGAGAGAGAGAGAGAGAGAGAGAGAGAGAAAGAGAAGGAAATAATAGAAAGTAGCAGAGGAAACATCACACACACAGAACACACAGCACACACACACACACACACACACACACACACACACACACACACACACACACACACACACACCACTAAGCAAACATTATACTTTGATCTACAACTGCACTATGTCTTCCAAAGATTCATGACATATTGCCGAACTTCTGAGAGAGAGAGAGAGAGAGAGAGAGAGAGAGAGAGAGAGAGAGAGAGAGAGAGAGAGAGAGAGAGAGAGAGAGAGAGAGAGAGAGAGGACAAGGACAAAGAAAGATAAAGTGTTAGGAAAGTGTTACGGAAGAAATGAAGAAGAAGGAACGTAGAGGGACAGGTGGGTGTCAAAGGAGGAAAATGAGATGAAATAAGAGGAGGAGGATGAGACGGAGGAGGTGAAGGAGGAGGAGAAGAAGGAGGAGGAGGAGGAAATGATCTCAGCTGGAGGAGAGACGTGAGTAAGAGACGGAGAGACAGTGAGAGGAAGAAAAAAAAGTGGAGTGGCAGGCAAGAAAATAAAGAATGAGGTAAGGACGAGAGTCGAGGAGTACGAGGAGAGGCGGGACAGCTGTGGGAGAGGGAGGGAGAGGAGAGGGTGAAGAGGACAGAGGGGAACAGGAAGGGGAAAGGGAAGGGGGAAGGGGGGAAGCCATATAGCAGAGAGGGTTGTGTCTTTGTTTACAAGTGGCTAGAAAGAGTTATGTTCAGCTTCTCCTTCTCTTTCTTCTCCTCCTCCTCCTCCTCCTCCTCCTCCTCCTCCTCCTCCTCCTCCTCCTCCTCCTCCTCCTCCTCCTCCTCCTCCTCCTCCTCCTCCTCCTCCTCCTCCTCCTCCTCCTCCTCGTGACAGCAAGCATGTAGTTGTGTTTAAGGAGGCGAAGGAGGAGCAGAAAATGGCAGAAGAAAGAAAACAAGGTGGGAATGTGGCTACGTATATATTGCTAAATTTGGAGTGGTGATGAACTATATTTATTAAAGGGATGTATAGTCAAATATCTGCCTTTAAAAATGAGTATGTAATGTTCACCTGTAAATGGATAAATTAGTGGAGAAAGCTTACCTGAGACTTAATGTACGTAGGAGGAAGGAGATTTTACCTGAGGGTGGAAGAAGAAGAAGAAAGAGTTTACTTGTAACTGGAGGAGGAAAGAAGAGTGTACCTGAGGGAGGAGGAAGAAAGGGAAATGAATATTGAAGGCGAACATGTTTACCTGAAGAAGGAAGGAAGGTAGTGGATGTAGAAGTGGAGGAGAAGGAGGAGGAGGAGAAGGAGAGAGAAAGAGAGGAGAAGCGAACTTAAAGGTGGGAGAGAAGGAAAGGGTTAGAGAAAAAAAATATGTGTGGCCAGAGAGGCGAGTAATAGGGGTGTCTTTGTTATTGTTGCTGTTGTTCTTCTTTTTCTTCTTTCCTTTTCTCTCCCTTCCAGTTGTAAATGTCTCCTTCCTCCTCCCTTCTCTTCCTCTTCCTCTCTCTCCTCCCTTTCCTATCATTCTCTGTCCTTCTCTCTCCTCCATCTCCCTTTCCCTCCTCTTAACAACCTCAAACCTCTTCTTGTCAGTACCAAATGTTCGCCTAAGCCTTGTTCTGACCTCTCCGAGTGCATTCACTACACACACACACACACACACACACACACACACACACACACACACACACACACACACACACACACACACACACACACACACACACACACACACACACACACACACACACACACACACACACACACACACACACACACACACATTGTCATCGTCTCTCTCTCTCTCTCTCTCTCTCTCTCTCTCTCTCTCTCTCTCTCTCTCTCTCTCTCTCTCTCTCTCTCTCTCTCTCTCTCTCTCTCTCTCTCTCTCTCTCTCTCTCTCTCTCTCTCTCGTAGGAGTATCAAGTCAGCTTCGAAATTGAGGTTCTTTTCAGCTTCCTTCTTTCTATTTTTTTCCTCTCTTTTTGTCCGCCTGTGTTTTTTCTTTCGTTTCTGTGGCGCTTCGATACCAGGTTAGGGTTTTTATCTTTTATCTTTTACTTTCCAATTTCTTTTCCTTTTTAATCTTTTACCACGAGTTTCTGCAAGTGAAAGATAAAGAAATGTGTGATTAGACTTGATGGAGTATGTCTTGAATGCGGTAGTGGCGTTGTGGTCTGTCTGTCTGTCTGTCTGTCTGTCTGTCTGTCTGTCTGTCTGTCTGTCTGTCTCTCTCTCTCTCTCTCTCTCTCTCTCTCTCTCTCTCTCTCTCTCTCTCTCTCTCTCTCTCTCTCTCTCTCTCTCTCTCTCTCTCGCTCTCTATCTATCTACCTACATTCACATTCCCTCCATCATATCCAAATACTTTCATCCTTCCCTTATATTTCAATTTAGCCTTTTTCTTACCATTAGCTCCCTCCCACGGCACTCTCTTCCTACTGATAATTCCTCCGCGTCCTCCTTTTCTTCCTAGTATC